>NW_026322439.1:0-291 GCF_001194135.2 Octopus bimaculoides
TTACGGTGACTCTCAATCATTGGGGAAGCTATTTTAGATTTAGTCTCCTTCTTAATCGCTGTGTTTGTTGGCTGTTTACACGTTTAACTTCACAGTCCCTCTATGTTTTGTGTTCAGCCCTAGTGGCTAACGAAGAGATTATTATTATTATAATTACAATTATTATTATTATCATCATCATCATCATTATTATTATTATCATTATTATTATTATTATTATTGAGAGAGCAGTGCATGCCATCAGTTATTATAATCATCATCATCATCATTATTATTATTATTATTATTATT
>NW_026322440.1:0-258 GCF_001194135.2 Octopus bimaculoides
AAACGAGCCTTACTCTCAGAGAAAGGATGACAGTCCACCGCCAACAATTGGGGGTTCCCACCACAAGACAGATACCACTCAGTGGGCACTTAGATCTCTGTGCACAAAACATGTCCCCCAAATTCCTAGTTTTCCCATTATACCAATGCTCAGACAGCACCACTGACCAAACACGAATAAATAGGGAAAATAATCCTAATAAATACAGCACACACATACATGCTCACACACACATGCACCTTCATGCACACACATACA
>NW_026322441.1:0-299 GCF_001194135.2 Octopus bimaculoides
ACACGCACACACACATGCACACACACACACACACACACATGCACACACACGCGCACTTACATACACACACATGCATACACACGCACACACGCACACACATGATCAGACTCCAAAGAGATTGCTGTTCGTCTGCGTCGGCGAGATTTGCATTATTTATTAAACTTGATTAAAAAAGGGGTGAGGGGGACAGCGAACTTACCATGAAGAGTGGAAGATTCAACGTTTCTAGTAGGTTTCTTCTTCAGACAAAAGATGACAGAAGAGAAAGTAATGAGAAGCAGCAGGCATTTTTAGACTTA
>NW_026322442.1:0-326 GCF_001194135.2 Octopus bimaculoides
CAATATAATCGTAATAATAGAAATACTCTGTGACTAATGAAGACAGATTTCCAACCATAACAACAAACAAAAAATTTGCCCAAGAATTAGAATACATTGAACTTTTATTCTAAGACAAAAAAATAAAAGCGAAAAAGAAAGAAAATTCTCTGTACGAGAGAAGACAAACAAACAAACTAATAGGAAAAAGTATAGACGGAAAAGAAGAAGAAATAGAAGAATAACAAACAGCATTATATCATCATTAGTTACTATACACATACAGACAACATACATACATACACATATACATACATACAGACATATACATATATAGACGTACATAC
>NW_026322443.1:0-222 GCF_001194135.2 Octopus bimaculoides
ATATATATATATATATATATATATGCATATAAGTGTGCGTATGTGTGCTGTTATGCACAGATCCACACAAGAACGCACGCACACACGCACACTCACATATGCACTTATATACATGTATAGATATATACATAGATATATACATATATATACATATATGTATATATACATATATACTTATGCATATGCATATATATTAATGTATATATATATATATATATATAT
>NW_026322444.1:0-465 GCF_001194135.2 Octopus bimaculoides
ATAGGAAACTGGAATGGAACACTAACACACACCCCCAACAAACCACAACAAAATTCCCCATAAACCGATAACAATATGGACAAAATATAATACAATACATAGATAAACAAATAGAATTAAATACTACATACGTTAACAAAATTAAATTAAATACAAAAAAAAACAAAGCAAATAAAAACAAAAACGTAGTAGGTATAATCACATGAACAAATAAAGAAAGAAAGAAAGAAAGAAAAAATAAAAGAAATTAAAAAAATAAACGAACATGTATTAACAGAGGATATAGATAATACAGGCACTCCCCATACACACACATGCACTTACAAAACATAAACACACATAGAGGGATACACATGCGTAGACATACAATAGGAATACAAAATATTAAATGGCTGATCGTTAGCAAGGAGGGACTCACATAAGAAGGAAGAAAGCAAAGGACCACTGATGAGGTCACAGAAGTGT
>NW_026322445.1:0-455 GCF_001194135.2 Octopus bimaculoides
AACATGAGTTATATTGTAGTCAATGATTGTGTGTACGTTCGCATGTATGCATTTGAGAGAGCGAGAGAGGAAGAGGGGGAGAAAGGAATAAAGAACGGGAGCAATGAAGAGAGAGGAAGGGAGAATGGAAGACAGTTATAAAATAGCAATGCGTGTGCGTGTTTATATAAGAAACACAGAAACTAAATCTTATATCTATAATGTTGATGTGTTTATGTGTATGTTGTCACAGATCACGTATGTGTGGTTGTGTGTGTTTTTACGTATCAATGTTATGAAAAATAGGTAAAGAATACTGAGAGGAAAGTTTAATCTATGACTTTGTATTACTTTCTCTCTCTCTCTCTCTTTTACTCTTACTCTCTATATTATATGTTGAACGCGTGATGGATGTGTAAGAATGCCGGTTCAGGTAGAAGGGAAGAAATATAAAAGTTGCTAGAAACAACAGCCAA
>NW_026322446.1:0-315 GCF_001194135.2 Octopus bimaculoides
ATAATAATAATAATAAAAAATTTTCTCAAAAGTACTTTTAAGTGTACATAATAAAAGCACCTTTAACTATCACCTTAACCTCACGCTATCACCTTAACCTCACGCTATCACCTTATAAACAAATTACTAGTAAAACAAATTTCTAATTTTCTTATGTTTTGATAGGCATCTTCTAGAACAATATTTCGTGTAAAACCAAAAATATGGAATTCTTGTCATAACACAAGCTTGAACTTTGTACAAACACAAAGCAAAAGCCAAACATATAATTATTATAATAACAATAATAATGATAATAATAATAATAATAATAAT
>NW_026322447.1:0-454 GCF_001194135.2 Octopus bimaculoides
CACACACACATATATATATATTGTTCATAAAGCATATTGTTATACCTGTGCGTATAATATATCTGCACATGAATGATTTATATTTCTGCATTGTTGCTTCGTTGTTAATAAAAATGTTTTCCATTCTCCGTGTCGCGAAAATTCATAGCACCATTCGTTCCTCTTCTCATTTATCATTCGGTGCTTTCTGTTCCGAGTTCAGATTCCACCGAGCTTGACCTAGCCCTTCGTCCTATCGAGGTCGAAAAAAGTACGTACCAGCTGAGCACTGGGTTGATGTAATTAATTTGTCATTTATCCCCCCTCCCACTACCACCATTACCCAGGCTAATCCTGATGAAGGAGGGCTATGATCAAGGCTTTCCTACTGTGACCATCTATTCTGCTGTATTAAATATGGTGTCTGGAGGCGCAATGGCCCAGTGGTTAGGGCAGCGGACTCGCAATCATAGGA
>NW_026322448.1:0-232 GCF_001194135.2 Octopus bimaculoides
CTATCTATCTATCTATCTATCTATCTATCTATCTATCTATCTACCGACCTGTCTGTCTGTCTCTCTCTATATATATCATCTCTTACTCTCTCTCTCTCTCCCTATCTAAATATCTATTTATCTCTCTATACACACACCACACTCATATATAAAGAGATACAGACATATATAAGCATACACACACGCACACATGCACATATATACATACACACACATACGCACACACACGCAC
>NW_026322448.1:242-476 GCF_001194135.2 Octopus bimaculoides
CATACATATACACAAGCACAAACAGATGCACGCGCACAGACACACAAGCGTGCGCGCACCCACACATATATACTGTTAAATATGAATATGTATTTAAATATACATGCTGCAACTGATGATGATGATGATGACGTTGGTGTTGATGATAAGGATGATGATAATTATGATGATGCTTCAGTTAATATAACAGTGTAATTACTACTACTACTACTACTACTACTACTACTACTACTA
>NW_026322449.1:0-564 GCF_001194135.2 Octopus bimaculoides
CATATTTTCATTGTTAGCAAAATCATATTAATCCCAACATACATCACTGCAATACATATCTCTATGTAGTTTCATTAAAAAGTTTCTTAAATCTTGTCTATACCTATATTTATATGCTTACATGTACGTACACATGTATAGAATATTCTCTTTTCCTCTTTTTCTGTCTCTTTCTCACCAACCTGCACTTTCAACCTTATCCCTTCCTTCTCTCCTTCATCTCTCTCCTCATCTCTCTGAATACATCTCCATCTTTCTCTTCCAATTCGCATCTCAAGCTTTTTCTCCTCAAACTCCCTTTTAATCAGAATTTCTTTTCCTCTGACTACCACTCTGCTACATGTTTGTTCCTCTATTTAATTCTCTCTCTCTTTTTCTTGCACCCTGCTTCTTGAACTATTTCTTTCTCTATCTCGCAGCAGACGACCCTCAAGTATGCAACATATAAAGGCGGTTAGTTCATTTAGCTCTTACGTCAATCTCCAGACCTTAATGTCTCACCGTCTGCCTGAGTGTCTGGCTGTCTCTCTGACTGGCGCCAGTCTGATCTAACAGAAAAATATT
>NW_026322450.1:0-215 GCF_001194135.2 Octopus bimaculoides
TCAACAGGCATGATAGAGCTGCACAATATATTTACTGGGTAATTTGCAAAGAGTTGGACTTGCCCCATGATAAAAACTGGTAGGAACACAAACCATCTCTAGTGCTTGAAAATGATCACATCTCACTTCTCTGGGACTTCACCATTCAAACTGACAGAGAGACAGATGCAAATAGGCCAGACATTATGTTGAAAGACTTCAGACAAAAATCATGC
>NW_026322451.1:0-378 GCF_001194135.2 Octopus bimaculoides
ATAGTAGTAGTAGTAGTAGTAGTAGTAGTAGTAGTAGTAGTAGTATAAATGGTGCAGCTCTTGTTGCAGCTACTTAACTAAAGGCTATAAAACTGGTTGAAGCGGTGGCGTTGCATCGTCACCACCACCACCACCATCATCATCATCATCATCATCATCATCGGAATACACTGCTTTTGCCCCCCCCAACCCCAGTAAATAATAATGATAATAAAATTTGGAGGGAAGGGACTAGTCGATTGCATTGACCCCAGTGTTTCACTGGTACTTATTTTATTGACCTTCGAAAGGATAAAAAGCAAAGTCGACCCCGGCAGAATTTGTGCTCACAACAACAACAGCAACAACAACAACAGCAACAACAATAATAATAATAAT
>NW_026322452.1:0-238 GCF_001194135.2 Octopus bimaculoides
TCGACGAAAGGCGGTGCTCCAGCATGGCCACAGTCAAATGACTGAAACAATAAATGAGTAAAAAAGAGAAATTCCTCATCATATCGCGGTTCACCTAACACGGTTTATTATTTAAGCTTACGCCGATTCCTCTGTGGCGTTGTTAGGCATTTATAATAAAATAAATATATACAAATTATAAAAATTAAAATAATAAATATACAGTACAGTACTGTTTCTACTTCGCGGATTTTCACCT
>NW_026322453.1:0-280 GCF_001194135.2 Octopus bimaculoides
ATTATCTTTTTCCTCTTTTTGCTATATCTTCTTAGTGTTCCTCTTTGATCCGTGTTCTGTTTCAGCCCATCCTTTCTTGCGTAGTTTGCAATCGTGTTTCTTCTAAATACAGAATTTAGACTAAGTTAACCCTTTAAAACAAATAACAATTTTTTTAAGCGAGCACTTATGCCTATGCCATGGTCACTAGAGAAAACATTAGTTCATTAAAAAAAAAGAGACTTTTCAATATCAGCACACAACCACCACCGCTGCCTGGTTCTCTCTCCTTCTCTCTCTT
>NW_026322454.1:0-304 GCF_001194135.2 Octopus bimaculoides
CAAACAAGATGAGGATAAATATCCGTCAAATGTAAATAATGTAAATGATTTATAATTCTATAATTCAGAAGAACGCTTATTTTATAAAAGGATTAAGATAAAATACTACAATATGCGTGCATATGTAATTGTATTAGGAGTGTGCAATAGCTTCTGATAAGCACTAAAACCGATCAATATCTAATTCCGCTGAAAGCTTACATTTTCCTCTATGAATATAAAATAGTAATTCACTATATGAAAGACTCCACGTAGAAATAGGCGTAGGAGTGGCTGTGTGGTAAGTAGCTTGCTTACCAACCAC
>NW_026322455.1:0-256 GCF_001194135.2 Octopus bimaculoides
AGGAAAAGAGAAAGAGAGGAAGTACGAGGGGGAAAAAAGAGATACGTAGATCTATATAGTCAAGTCTTTTCCAAAACAATAAAAATGTAAGACGAAAATAGAAAAAAAAACACACCATATAAAACACCAACGGCAATATCAATAACATTAAAATTATATTCTATATTATAAGGTTGCATCTTCAAAAATAATCCGAAGTAATTGATATCATGGTGATGATGATGATGATGATGATGATGATGATGATGATGATGAT
>NW_026322456.1:0-312 GCF_001194135.2 Octopus bimaculoides
TGTCCCCTCTGTGTTGAGCCCTGTGTGGCTAATAAAGAAACCTATCTTTCAGAATTTAAACCTTAAATTGCGCGACAAATAACAAGTATTTAAAACCTAATTTGTACTCTTATTCATGCTGTTGTATTCATTCAATTTGTTATGAATCCTGGGTTTGGATGTTCTTCAGATGAAATGTAGAAAATAAGACTGCTTATATTTAGCTACACTGTCTTACGTACATTTCATTAACCATAATTGTTCGTATAAATGTTAAACTGTCCTGACGATTTGTCATGACAACCACCACGACCACAGCCATTACCATCATCG
>NW_026322457.1:0-314 GCF_001194135.2 Octopus bimaculoides
AGTAAAAGAGTATAAGGGTGGCTGGGAATAGCTGGAAAGAAGATAAAGATGGTGACAAGGTAAAATTTAGATGGAGCTGATAAGAGTATTCCTAAATGATGGCTTGGCATGTAAGTGGTAGCAACAAAATCTCTCTCAAATAATAAATAAAAAAAAACAAGAACATATTGGATACTGTACTACTAGATATACTAGGTGGAGGTGCAATTGCCCAGTGGTTTGGGCAGCGGACTCGTGGTCATAGGATCGCAGTTTTGATTCCCCGAGCAGGCGTTGTGAGTGTTTATTGAGCGAAAACACCTAAAGCTCCACGA
>NW_026322458.1:0-459 GCF_001194135.2 Octopus bimaculoides
GTTCTCTCTGTCTCTCTGACTCTCTGTCTCTCTGTCTCTCTTTCTCTCACTCACACACACGCACACACACACACACACACTGAGAATCACCAACTGACGTGTGATTACACATGCATTCATACATATATAAACGCATTTGCATATGTATACACTCTCAGACATACATATTTATATCACATATAAGTGGGCAAACTGCCAGAAACGTTAGCACGCCGGGCGAAATGCTTAGCGGTATTTCGTCTGTCTTTACGTTCTGAGTTCAAATTCCGCCGCGATCGACTTTGCGTTTAATCCATTCGAGGTCGATAAATTAAGTACCAGTTGCATACTGGGGTCGATTTAATCGACTGGCCCCCTCCCCAAAAATGTCAGGCATTGTGCCTAGAGTAGAAAATAATTATATTACATATGGATAATACTTACGTGCACACTCACAATATACACACATACAATAATGCA
>NW_026322459.1:0-215 GCF_001194135.2 Octopus bimaculoides
TACGTATATATAGGAGAAGAATTCTCGTTTCGATACAATGGTACAATCCTTTGTCTTGTCCAATAAGCGCTTTCATAGACACTTGAAAACATGCATACATCCACCGAGATATATACACACATAGATATACATTCATACGCATATAATAATATACATATATACATACATATGTATACATAGCTACATATATTCCCCTACATCTCTCTCTCTCTCTC
>NW_026322460.1:0-386 GCF_001194135.2 Octopus bimaculoides
AAAAAAAAAAAAGGAAAAACATCTACTTTGCTCACATGACAGGAGAAGCTTGAAACATTCGGTTCCGCTTTCTCGCCACTACATACGGATTTATTCAAATTGACCAAATTTGGAAATGTCAACAACAAAAAATGACTAAATCTTATTATTTATTTATTTATCTATTTATATATGTATTTTCTACTTCAATCGGCCTCCACTTACATGCATGTCACCATACCGCGCCAAGAACCCCTTCTCCTTATCCTGCTATTAGCTTCGCTCTGTCCTCAATTTCATGTTGTATGTCTCCACCAATGACATCGATGTAATTGCAATAGCTTTCGTTCTCCACTAGGGCGCGGAAGTGTCGCAAATACAACATCTGCTATGCCTTATATGCAGCT
>NW_026322461.1:0-366 GCF_001194135.2 Octopus bimaculoides
ATATATATATATATATATATATATGTATTATATATATATTATATATATATTTATATGTATTATATATATATTATATATATATTTATATATATTATATATATATGTATAACATATATATATACATTATATATATACATTATATATATATATATATATATATGTTTTTCTCTACATCGCTGCCATGCTCTCCGAAATTCCAACAGACAACCCTGGAGTGGAACTCAGATGTAGATTTGATGGCGGACTTTTCAACGTCTCGCGTTTCCGATCAAAACATCGCTGTCGTGAGCACAAGATCACTGAGCTTCAATACGCCGATGATAACGCAGCCCCAGATTCAACTGCAGAGGACCTCCAAACCTCAAC
>NW_026322462.1:0-233 GCF_001194135.2 Octopus bimaculoides
TGATTCTCCCTGGAAATTACATTAAGTGTACATGTGTGTGAGGAATACTCTCCTGCTTACACAATGTAAGCCATTCTGTTCATTGATCAAATGGAACACTCCATTTATACTTACGTTCACACACACATTATCCAATGTGTCCATTTCAGTCAATAGCTGTGATTTGAGGGGTGATTTGAGTATGATTTCCAACAGACTGAGCAACCATATAGCAGCTTCATACACATACACAC
>NW_026322463.1:0-241 GCF_001194135.2 Octopus bimaculoides
AAAAAGAGCAGGTTATAGATTGCGGCAAAGAGAGAGTGAACGAATATGATTGGGTGGTAGGCAGAGGAGGGAATTTTTACGCGCTACCTCATGAATATTAATTAACCGCCGATAGACTGGAGACTTGTCACGGCCTTGTTACGTTATGGAGGCCAAGTCGTGCGCCACGCTTTTCTATCTCGTTTCTGTTCTAGCTACTGTGTTCGTGTTTGTGTGTATGTGTGTGTGTGTGTGTGTGTGT
>NW_026322464.1:0-615 GCF_001194135.2 Octopus bimaculoides
TAGTAGTCGTGGCAGTAGTAGTAGTAGTAGTTGTTGTTCCCAAAGAAATATAACAAAGAAATGAGAGGATTTGCGAAAGAAGGCAGCCAAAAAAGAAAGAAAGAATAAAATAAAATAAAAATAGAAATGCAAAAAGAAAGAAAAAAAAGACAGAAAACAAGGTAAAGGAGTGGGTTTAGTGAAAAGACGAACAAGACGAACACAAATATGAGGTGAGTTGTAGTACATACACTGGGATAGGTGTGTATGGACTGTAATACGTGACGATGTATATATACGTTATACAGAAACCATACATGAATGATCCAATGAAGGTTGTTTCTGGCCGGGTCGCTTGCCATGCTACAAAAAGGCAAACCAGATTTAATTCAAATTAGAACTAAACTCTTAAAGGTTGCAGAAGAAAAAAAAGATGGAGGATGTACTAAATAACGGTCGTTGTTTAGGTGTTTTAACTTACTTTAAGTGATTACGACATAGTCCATGCTGGAGCACAGCTTTCAATTAGGCATTGCATAGGCACATAGACAAAAACATGAGATATGACTTTCTACGCATGTAAGACGACTTGTATGTATGTATGTATGTATGTATGTATGTATGTATGTATATATA
>NW_026322465.1:0-249 GCF_001194135.2 Octopus bimaculoides
TGGTGGAGAACTTATTTAAAAGGTCATATATATTTATAAATATAATTAAGAGATGAGCAAATATTTGCTTCACCATATACCGGAGTTCAGAAATAGTAGCTAAAAAGCTGAGAATCCCACAGATAGCATCACTTGTAACTCACAAAGGCAAAAACAAGAAGAAAAAACAATGAAAACTAACCAATTCCGAAGGTTAACTGTAGACGCGTTTCTGGATTATGAGTGATAATCAATTTCCTTCATCAATAC
>NW_026322466.1:0-209 GCF_001194135.2 Octopus bimaculoides
TATATATATATATATATATATATATATATACAACTCCGTGGACATGATTCTGAGTGTGTGTGTGTGTTTGTACGTATTTATATACGTATTCGTACACATGCTTACACACAAACACACACACACAGACACACACGCATGAGATGGAGAAAGGAATCCCAGTAAGCAGAAAGAAAGCAAATGTACATATACATATATATATATGTATATAT
>NW_026322467.1:0-268 GCF_001194135.2 Octopus bimaculoides
CAATCATTACCGTTCGCATCACTACCATCAATAGCAACAGCAACAACAACAACCACAAGACCAACAACAACACGAAAAACAGCAACAATATCGATAACAACAACATTGACGTATACTTCATAAAAAAAAACACAAATGCATAAACATTAACATTCATGTGTGTATAAATATAGGTTGCAATGATCATAGACGCAAATATGTATGTATACACATGTGTATGCATGTATGTATATCTATGTATGTATGCGTGTGTGTATGTATGTGTGTA
>NW_026322469.1:0-489 GCF_001194135.2 Octopus bimaculoides
CACACACACACACACATACACACACACACACGCACACACAAACACACACAAACGCACTCACATACATGCGCACATGCAATCACAGATTACATGTTTTGGTATATATATATTTCGTAATATATATACATATATACATTCATACATACATCATGCATGCATGAATACGAACATAGATATATACATACATACATGCATATACATATGTATATATACATGTATATATACATGTACATATATATGGATGTATGATAATAAATAATATAAAAATAATAAGGATGTCTTGTTCGCAATTTTACTACCGAAAAGCAGAAGTATATACGTCACTAAAGTGACTGACGGTACTTGTCAGCACTAGTGTTGCTAGGAATAAGAGTTAAAACAACTCACAGCCACAAGAAGAAACTTATCTTAATGACTGACAAGGGACAGTCTGTCATACCGCCTTTATATATTTAATTCTTTATATTGAACACTCAATATTTCATATAT
>NW_026322470.1:0-312 GCF_001194135.2 Octopus bimaculoides
AAATTTGAAGATTGTATAATGATTTTAAGTTCACTTACTAATTTCAACATGTCACAGGCTGGTGGATTGACATCTTTCCGAAACAGATTATGCAAGTCTAGAATAATTTTTCTATCTTCATCTGTTAAACCTAATCAATAGAACAGATATTTATAAAGCCTAATTTAGAGTAAGAAATTCTTAAAGTATAAAATGGTAAAAAGAAGTATTGATATGGTAAAAAGAAGTATTGGTATGGTAATTAAAATATTATTATAATTGCTTTTCTTAATAACTGAAACTGGCATGTGAATGATGCCCATCTAGACTGTT
>NW_026322472.1:0-265 GCF_001194135.2 Octopus bimaculoides
AAGACACTTGCTAAAGGTGCCACGCAGTGGGACTGCACCCCGAGCCGTGTGGTTGGGAAGCAAGCGTCTTGCCACAGCCACACCTACATTTATGTATAAGTAATGAAATAACAGTGTGGGTGTAATCGGTATTTCCGTCGTCAATCTCGCAATACATAATGGCAGCGAGTTGGCAGAATCGTTAGCACGCCGGGCGAAATGCTTAGCGGTTTCGTCTGTCTTTACGTTCTGTGTTCAAATTCCGCCGAGGTCGACTTTGCCTTTC
>NW_026322472.1:275-459 GCF_001194135.2 Octopus bimaculoides
TGTCTTTACGTTCTGTGTTCAAATTCCGCCGAGGTCGACTTTGCCTTTTATCCTTTCGGGGTCGATAAATTAAGTACCAGTTGCGTACTGGGGTCGATCTAATCGACTGGCCTCCTCCCCCAAAATTCCGGGCCTTGTGCCTAGAGTAGAAAAAAATCGTTAGCACACCGAGCAAATTGGTCAG
>NW_026322473.1:0-415 GCF_001194135.2 Octopus bimaculoides
AAAAAAAAAAAAATCCTTAACAGCTTCCACCTTCATTTATGTGGTAGTGAATCAACAGTACATAAATGTAACTTAATATTTTATTAGACAGAAATACAATGACTATGATTTCGAAGTTACCCTGGCAATGTAATCGAATCTTTCTAACTAGCCACAACTTTAGATTACTCTTTTACTACCACCACCACCCCATAAACACACACACGCACACACTAATGCGCGCGAATATTTAAAAGGAAAATAATCCTAATACGATTTACTGATATAAACGAAAGAACACTAATTTATAGTTGCTGTGAAATTGTTTGTTGTTTTCCAACGGTCTCCCAAAATTTGAAGAAACATTAATGTTAGCCTGAGTAGGTCTGAAGACGGTAAAATCGAACAGTAACTTGCCTTTTCTCTCCTGCTTTCA
>NW_026322474.1:0-133 GCF_001194135.2 Octopus bimaculoides
ATAATATATACATATACATTTTATGTGTACACACGCACATATATGTATATATATCTGTATGTATATATATCCGTAAGTGCTTGTATACATACACACATACACACACACACACATATATATATATATATATATA
>NW_026322474.1:203-366 GCF_001194135.2 Octopus bimaculoides
ATATATATATATATATATATACATGTGCACAAATATATGTGTGTGTATGTGTGTATACACACACACATTCACACATATGTATGTATACACATGTATGTGCATCTGTATGTAGTACATATATACATATACTTATATATGTGTATATATATATATATATATATAT
>NW_026322475.1:0-252 GCF_001194135.2 Octopus bimaculoides
TACATACATACATACATACATACATACATTCATACATACATACATAAAACTGTTATGTGTGTGTACATGTATGTATGAATTCATCCACTCTAAGTCACACTCACATATAAATGTCCAAATACGTGTGTAAATTTTAAATAAGAAACTATGTCTAATGAAGAACATGTCTACACTGTTATAGAGACATCTTGATCCCGTAGACCTATCTATTCGAGGCCAATTATTGAAAGAAAGCCAAATATTCACCAACAC
>NW_026322476.1:0-204 GCF_001194135.2 Octopus bimaculoides
CGTCTTCCCAAAACTAACTATAGAAAAAGAACTGAAAGACTATTTGTCCTTTGTGAAATACATCTCACGTGGTGTCAGGCATGTAACGGTGTGGTTGCTGTTTTACACCCCGGAGGAGGCTTGCAATTTTGCGAGCTAGCCGTTAGAGGACAATGAAATTCTGTTCCTCCCGTCGTACTGCGGGAGGAAATTAATAAGAGCCTG
>NW_026322477.1:0-265 GCF_001194135.2 Octopus bimaculoides
TACATGCACACATACATACATACATACATACATACACACATACATACACATACATTCACATACATACATATGCGTGTAAATAGTCTGAAAATGAATGATCGTCATCAGTTGACACTAAACGTGATCTTATCTGACCTGCAAATATGACATTTGCGGAGCGTACTAATTGATTGACATTTGTCATTTAATGAGATAGGAGGGTTTATCCATCATAAAATATTAGTCAGTTCCACTGACCAGCCAAGGAACTGTCGAATGGGTGGAC
>NW_026322478.1:0-233 GCF_001194135.2 Octopus bimaculoides
ACAACAATGCACTATAATACAAAAAATGGACTATATACCTCTTGTAATTTAGTCGGCCATAGTCTGATATGATATTTCGGAATAAAATTCCTTCTTCAGATATTCTTAGATGGAGCCGTTGCTATAATCGGTTTTCCAGCGGCTTTCCTTCTTTATTATTATTTTTTATATATGTATATATATGTATATATACATATAAATAAATGAATATGTACACACACACACACACACAC
>NW_026322479.1:0-434 GCF_001194135.2 Octopus bimaculoides
GTTATAAAAATTAAACTACTGAACAATAATAATAATAATAATAATAATAAAGACCTGGAAATTTAAATACAAAAGATGTGGCATCTTAAAACGAGAATTGTTCCTGTCTTTGTAGGTGCCCTATTTATGATTTTAAAAAAGTGATGTCAGAAACATCTAGATAAGATCCCAGGAGAACCATATCTCAGAGAAATCCAAAAGATTGTGCTGACAAGTAATGCCCACATCCTAAAAAAACCCTATCCATTTAAATGTTTGTGTTGTATTACATGAAGATATTTCACTACTTCCCCTCCCAAACCTTTCAGCCATACTATAACATCTCTCATCCTTCACTCGCCTCAGGACGCTGGGTGTGTCTCAGGAAGTGACTGTAACAAAGACGCAGATTAAAAGTAAAATAATAATAATAATAATAATAATAATAATAATAA
>NW_026322480.1:0-1166 GCF_001194135.2 Octopus bimaculoides
AAAACTACTGAACAATAATAATAATAATAATAATAATAATAATGATAATTTTAATAGTAGTAGTAGTAGTAGTAACAATAAATGCCCTGAAACAGTACCAGGCAGTGGCTCTCATGGCTTCTCATCTATTCGACCTGATGATAATTCCAACTGGGCCCCACCTGCAAGGTCATACACTGTTTATCTTGAAATGAGATCACCACGTCGCGCACATGTGGTTGTGATGTATGTGCCTGGTGTACCCTTATCAGACGGGTAGTCATGATGGGTATATTGGGCTTCGTATATTTTACCCCAGTGTCACCTTGAGGCATGCACTGCTCTCTCACTCAATAATAATAATAATAATAATAATAATAATAATAATAACAGCAATAATAATAATAATAATTATTATTATTATTATTATTATTACTATTATTATTATTATTATTATTATTATTATTATTATTATTATTATTATTATAATAACGGAAGATAATGACGTCAACAACGACGACGACAAAGACGATGACGACGACGAAGAAGAAGAAGAAGAAGAAGAAGAAGAAGAAGAAGAAGAAATATGTGGAAGAGAGAAAGAAAAGTTCCCATGTGTCTGCAGATCACGCAAATTTTACTGCGATGTCAAAAAATTTTAGATTGAATGATTAACTTTATTCGAAATAAACCAAGTGATCCGATACAGACGATTCTCTTTCATTTTCTTCTGTAGACATTTAGACATTGGGGAGAAGAAAGGTTAGAATCGAGCAGAGGATAAGATAAAATGGAATCCATCAATGAATTTCAGTCAGACATCAAACGATATGGAAATACAAAACGAGTAATATTGGCTGGAAATGGTCTGAGTTTCTTATCTGCCCCTTACAATATCATATTAAAGATAGTGTCGCCCACGTCAAGGCAAATGGAAGCTTTATTATTTCTTTTCCAGCAATAGTTTCTGGTATCAATACAGTATAGCTTTCGGCTGATATTAAATACGGGCTATCTGTCCGACATGTGTCATTTTAAATATTAAATTTAACACATTTAGCTCGGCTTCGTTTCTCTTTCTTTGACGTGTGCGTGTGTGTGTGTGTGTGAGCGTGCATGTATGTGTGAATGTGTGTGTGTGCTTGTGAAGGCAAGTGTATAAGAGTTTCAACGAATGTTTGCGGTAT
>NW_026322481.1:0-823 GCF_001194135.2 Octopus bimaculoides
AAAAAAAAAAAAATAACCAACGCCAAACAGAAAAGAACAACATTAAAATCTTGAATTTTAAAATGACTGACTGAAAAAATACATCACTGCTGGATGATTAATTAATTAATTATTCGATTTGAGTTCAAGCTTCACAGAGCTTCAGTTATGAACACAGTTTGTTGTTGTTGTTGTTTTTTGATATTTTTGTTGTCATTTTTCTTAATAGAGAGTTTAATAGAAAGTCCATCAATTCATGTATCAGAGATGAGCCAAGGGAATTTAGGGTGATTTTTTTTTATGGGAGGTGGGGCACAAAATTTTTTATGCATATATTTATATATGTATATATATATATATTCGTTTTTCCTCTTGTTTATTTTGCTTTGTTTTGTTTTCTTTTTCTTTATTTTGTTCTGGAAAAAATTGTGCTTCTGTTGGGTCCAGGTTCGAGTTGAGAGTTGTTCGGATATGTTTAATATTTATAATTTTTGTTTTGGTTATTTTGTTATCTGTTTCGAGATTTGAGTTGAGTGATAGTTTTTGTAAATCTGATTGAGGGATCAGTTTGGAGTTTGTATGAGCGAGACGTTCTTCGGAATATGGCCGAGTGAAGGACAATCGAAGATTTGATTGGTTGAAAGTAAATTTGCAATATGGCTGAGTGAAGATTTAGTTGAGACAAATGAATTATTTTAGAATTTGATGGAATGAAGATCTTTTCTTTTTTTCTTTTTTTTCCTTTTGGTGATTTTATTGGTTGAAGGAAGGTTGGTTCCGCAATGGATCAAGTGACAGTTTCTTTGGAATATCGCTGAATGAAGAATTTGAAAGATTTGATTGG
>NW_026322481.1:1711-5252 GCF_001194135.2 Octopus bimaculoides
ATACATATATATATATATAATACATATATATATATAATACATATATATATATATAATACATACATATATATAATACATACACACACACACACATATATATATATATATATAATACATACATATATATGTATGTATATATGTATACATGTGTGTATGTGTGTTTGTATGTATATGTATGGTTTTCTTTACGTGGACAAGTTTGACAATGCTTTCTGAAACAAAGGCGACTATGCTATGGCAAAAATTTGAAATTACTGTCCACCTTACCGTATAATTATTAATGCGTGTATATCAGAGCGCGCGCGCGTGTGCTGCGAGAGAGAGAGAGAGAGAGAGAGAGAGGGGGGGGGGAGAAAAATAAGCATAATTTTAGTATTGCGAGATATATATATATAAATGCTATATATGTAAATGCTGACTTACATGTTTTACAATAAATGCAATCTCTGATTCTATAGAAAAAATTCCTATGCGATATTATAAATCTTTGAATTATAACTATGTTATTATTTGTATTTGCGGTTTGAAACACATATTTATATGTCTTTATATGCATATACATATATTTGCTTGTTTTACTTTGTCAGTGGGTATTTTATCCGAAATAGAGAGACGTACTAGATTACACATTATTTAGTGTTTTTAAAAAACTTTCAATCATACTTCAGTGTTTGTTCCATATCACAACGCTGCAAGCGAACTACTGCGCTCTTCTCATTTCTATTATATGACAGCCTTACCAACATCTTTCTTTCTCTCCTTCCTTGATAAAAAGCAAGGAACCGTAACGTTACGTTATCACTTCTCTTAGTATCGCCTGTGTTTGTACCTCTACTACATACTTCCCTGGAATTGAACTCTTTCTCATGAACACTCTCCAGTTTTCTCAGATATTTGACTTTGCCCTATGCCTGGATATATACATGACGATACGTACATGTATGTGTGTGTATGCCTGAATGTGTGTGTGTGTGTATGCCTGAATGTGTGTGTGTGTGTATGCCTGAATGTGTGTGTGTGTGTATTATTGAATATCGATTTGAAAGTATGGGTGTCGCATTTTATTTATGTTCATGCATATGTGTCGGTGTTATCGTTTTGAGCAGATATAACCTTGTATTTAAGAGAGGTAGGTATAAAGTCATAATAATAATAATAATAATAATAATAATAATGAAATTAATAATTTTGGCACAAGTAGAGCACGTGTAGGAAAGGGCTAGTTGAATTCACCGATTCCGGTACTTGACTGGTACTTTATTTTATCGAATCCCAAAAGGCTGAATAGTAAAGTTGACTCTGACGGCATTTGAACTCATTTAGTTATATAAAATATTTATTGTAAAATATTTGAGCAATATATTGAATGGTGTATTGTTGAAACTGAATTGATAATGAATATAAAAGAATGAAAACATTATCCTCGCTTGAAAAACCGAGGTAGAGTTTGGTATTTAGAAATGGATGAAAAAACAAAGAACAAATGTATGAAGCATAATATATATATATGTATATATATATATGCATATATATATATATATATATATAACTTGTAAAATGTTAAAATTATATTGAAATTATTGTTTATATATTGGACCACGAGCAAGTTTAATTTGCGGCCCATATAGAGACGACGGTCATATTATGAACGGTCGTGAGTTGGACAAAATAGAAATAGTGTCATACTGCTATTCGGACAAATATGCCTTTGTGATTTACTATGTTTACCAATGCAAAGTTAATTTTCGGGAAATTTTAAATTAGAGACTAATCAATCGCCGCGTTTAAAAAATCTAATGAAAATTTATTTTATGTAAACAAGTATTCGAATCACCCCATCTCCGTTGAATGAAATTTTGTCACCAACTTTTGAAAATACATTTCATCTCTAACTTCAAATGCAAGTTTATTAACTAATGCTTTGCTTAAGGGCGGTGAACTGGCAGAATCCTTAATGCGTTTTCTGAAATGTCCCACGGTTCTACATTCTAATTTCAAATGTTGCTGAGGTCAATTATGTCTTTTATCGAACCTGGTTTGATTAAATAATGTAACAGTTATGTACTATAGCAAATTTAATCGATTAACCACTTCTTACAAATTTGCAGGATTGGACCTAAATTACGAAACTTTATTATGACCTGGCAATTTGCAACAGCGGCTCGAGAGACAAAACACATCATTTAGTCCTTAATAGTGTTTCCAAGCGTAAAAATTAACTACGGAATATACAATAGAATCATGTAGTTTTTAGTTGAAACGTCTAAATGCACATACCAATAGAGACGTATGAAATTCATTCCCTTAATTTTCTGCTAAGTCATAGATAGCATAAGCACTTTAATAGAAATGCCATTCAGATAAGGCTATTCTTGCAAAATTTACTAGCTCCATTAACCATTTCAATTTCAGGAAGCGTTTCAACAACAATAATGTAAAAACAGTAATAAATAAATAATAAAGTTTATCATTCTGCATCTAACTGCATCATCCTTATCAATTTCCCTTTTGATGCTAGTTATCTTATAAATCTATTGTATTAAAATCCTAACCAACAATATCAGTGCCTTCATAAATTATATCAGCCCAAAGTTCGCTCTTATCAATATCTTTATATATTTAAGAATCCCTAACGAAAATTTGCCATAAGCCTCTGCAAACATATTTATTATTTTTAAGAAAAAGAAACAGGATTTGCGGCATTTAAAATTTAATAAATTTCCCTTAACCATATTATTCTGTATGTACAGATAAGGTTATGTGTGGCTCTACGGTACATGTTTCAGAAATTAGACCGAATGAAAGCCCTGAAATGTTACTTTTTAGACATGCATCGAAAATATTGCTTTGCATTTATAATTCCAAACGGCATATTGAAGCAAATAGATATTAATATTAAATAATCGTATCTCCACTTTTAAAGATCTCTAAATACACTACACTTACCAGTTACGAGTTACTTATCCTAGACTACAAATATATTTAACGTATATTATTATATATATCTATTACACATATACAATAAATTTATTTTGCACGTATAGACGCAGAAGTGGCCTAGTCTATCTCTCTCTCTCCCTCTTTCTCGCTCTCCCTGTCTCTGACCGAAAGCAAATGCTAAGTAATACTATCGTTAGTAGTAATAGTAGTAGTAGTAGTAGTAGTAGTATCAGCAGTTGTTGTTCTAAACTATTTATATATATAAATGAGTTACTCAGTGACAAAAATAAATTTAATATAATGAATAACGTGGAGTTAGTGATAACAATAATAAAAATAATAATAATAATGATGATGATGATGATGATGATGATGATGATGATGATGATGATGATGATGGTGATGGTGATGATGATGGTGATGATAAATTAATTAATTGAATTAAATTAAATTATTAGAAGTATAATAATATGCTGCTAATAAATTATATTAACATATAAATATTAAGCTTAATATAATCAACGTGCTATACGTACATATATCTTATACCATATTACACACAGATACATCTCTCTCTCTCTCTCTCTCTCTCTCTCTCTCT
>NW_026322481.1:6779-7170 GCF_001194135.2 Octopus bimaculoides
TATATATATATATATATATATATATACACATATACATATACATACACACACACACATGCATACACATACATATATACATATATATATATACACATACATACATTCATATATATACAAGTACATATAGATATATGTGTATGTATGTGTTTATACATACGCATATGATACATATATATTTTCGATAAATGCATATATATATTTAATATACGAATTATGATATATATATATATGTGTGTGTATGCATATATATATATGTGTGTGTATATGTATGTATATATATATATATATATATATATATGCATTTATGTATATGTGTACGTTACGATGTATGCATAATTATATATGAATAAATATTATGCATATATATATATTTATATATATATATATATGT
>NW_026322481.1:10592-11627 GCF_001194135.2 Octopus bimaculoides
ATATATATATACATATAGTGTGTGTGCGTATGTATGTATGTATGTATGTATGTATATATAAATATATATACATGCGCGCGCGCACACACACACACACACACATATATATATATATATATACCCATATCAATTTAACAATTTAAACGCACTTATTGACACAATGTCTAAATCTGAGTACACAATGACACAGTTCTACGCATATACACCCTCGCACACGCACACATATACTCGCACACATGCACAATCACAAACACACACTATTTCGTCTCCACGTTACCACCTACCTATGCGTATATATATCTATGGCTATGTATATATGTGTGTGTGTGTGTGTGTGCGCGCGCGTATATGTGTGTATATGCGTGTGAGTATATATAACTATCTGCAGGAGTGAAATTGTACCGGAAAGACAGTTGCACACACACACATAGAAACGTATACATTCACACACACACGCTGACACAGACACTCAAATAGACAGATGAACAGACTGAGCATGCGTGTATACGTGTGTGTGTATATATTTGTTGTCAGCTGTTGGACATAAAAGTTACTGATAAAAAATTTTAAAAAAATAAAAGAAACATTAAAAAGAAATAGAAATAAACTGCTACATAACCGGAATTTATTGCTCCAGAATGGACTGAATTCTGAAGCTTACAAATTAACTAAGGTTTTAATTGGTAAAGAAAATGACTAAATTTTACCGAATCAGTGATGTCCGGCGTAGGATAGTGAGACGGGTTTTTATAGAACGACGGGTATAGGAGAGTGTTCGATATACCCGTATTTATCTATGGTGTTTAAATTCATGGTACTCGTTACTCTGAGTTCATCTAGGCCTACATTACGCAAATTACGTTGACCATAAATATATTCTACTCGTTTACGTGGTCTGTTTGTTACTGGAAATAAGTCTGAATAAGTGTCCTTCTGATGACGGCTATTGTGTCAGAAACACATGGCGGTCCCCTTATAGATAATAAGCCAGTCTTTTTTTCTTAATAACATGTCAACTCCACTGGATATATATAT
>NW_026322481.1:11763-12732 GCF_001194135.2 Octopus bimaculoides
TATATAATTCTTCGAAACGCTTAGTTTAGAATAGGGGCAGCTGATGAAGGAAATATTCTCTATGTGGCCTGTGTGTGCGCGCGTATATGTGTGTATATGCATGTGAGTATATATAACTATCTGTAACCGCCCCAGTGTACTCATCTCAGGTACATGTGACTACACATCAGATGATTCATTTACCAGTTATTTCTTCCCCACTCCAGGCCCATAAGGCTTGTCATCCCCGTTAAGGCCCCATCATCTTTCTCTGTAACCTCCCCAGTAAACCCATCTCGGGTACCTCTAACTGTATATATATCAGGTACCGTCGCCGTCAATTTCTTTCCCTCAGAATCATAAAGCTAGCATCTTCAGTATGACCCCCCACCCCCCACCATTACCTCTGTTACTGACCCACTGAAATCATCTCAAGTACCACAACCAGTCCTGCTAACCCCTCGTAGCAACCCTTCAATCTCGCATCATTAACACGAACAACATCGACCACATCACCTGTTTTTTGAGGGTTTTTTTTTTTAAACAAAATCACCATCCTCTATACTGCTCCCTCCCCCACAACGATGGTCACCGAGCCCTAAAATACTTTCCTTAACCGTCACACATTCTCTTGAACGTCGAACTCAGAACCCCCTACTCTCCAACGCTCCATGCCCTCCCCCGGCCCGACTTAAACGTTGAAATCCTCTTCTGCTCCTTCCCCACATTACATCTTGGTTTATTGACTTAGCGATCTTGTTCCTAGTCCTGCGACTGTTTTTATTTTTAATTTGTCATGTTGTTTTTACAGACTCTTCTTGGATTAGGTATACACACGTATGTAAGTATCTACAAGTATACAAGGATATGTATATATACATGTATAAAAATATATATGCACGAGTGTGTCTATACACACACACATACATACATACATATATATATATATATATATATATATATATGTATATATATATATATATATATATA
>NW_026322481.1:13276-14432 GCF_001194135.2 Octopus bimaculoides
ATATATATATCACATTCCTCTCTCTTTATGTCTCAATCTCTCCCACAAAAGGATATGGACGGACAGAGAGAGGGGAAAGTATGTGTGTGCGACAGAGAGAGAGAGAGAGAGAGAGAGGGAGAGAAGGAGAGACAGAGAGAGGAGTGAGGGTGAGTGAATGAGTGAGTGAGAGAGAGAGACAGACAGACATAAGTGTGTGTTTGTATTGTATGTGTACATATAGATTGATTCAGCGATGTCATTGTGGACGAGCAAACATGATGGCGTTATCAACAATCCTCAGAGAGTAATTAACACACAGCATCGTTTACTTAACACCACAGCAACAACTACAATTACAACTACAACTGCTACAACTACAACTACAAGCTTAACCACCACAACAGCAACACCAATACTGTTAAAATAAACTTGTTACTGCTGTTGTAGTTGTTAGTCTGTCTCCTGGCGCTCTGGTTTTCATACGTCTAAATCCACGTCGGTATGATTTTGTCGGGGTGATTTTATCGCTGGTTCAGTCCCCGATTATCTAGATCTATAACCAAAATCGTTCCAGACGTGTCCACCACGTCTTTTTGTGGGCATCGAGTATCGGTTTGCTTAACCCTTTTGATACTAACCAACCTGAGATCAATCCTGGTTTTATAGCACAAAATTCTCATTTCAAAGAATTCCAAGTGAAAACTTTCAATCAAAACTTCTGGTTCCAAATACCAGCTTAATAACGATAATGGTACTTACTAAATTCTTCGTTATTTCCAGAGTTTGAAACGAAGGAATTGTACTTTAACAGAAATATGGTAACAAAAAGCCTAAATTGATCTAAAGTCAAAAGCTCCCTTCAAAATTTATGTTAATTTGTGATCCAAACACCACCTAATTAATGATATTTATCTAACTAGATTTTTCATTATTTCAGCTTCTGATCGGAAACGGGTAGCTCTGAGTACTCGAAATCGAAAACTTACAGTTATAATATTTTAAAGAACACTCTACATTTGTACTGAGTCCTGTGTTTGATCAGTTCTGGTGAACCAAAAGAGATTTTCATATATGTGTGTGTGTGTATATATATATGTCCTGTACCCATATACACTTATATATATGCGTATAAATGTCTGTACATAAACGTATGTATATATATGCATATATATAT
>NW_026322481.1:14679-16622 GCF_001194135.2 Octopus bimaculoides
TATATATATATATATATGTATATATATATAATATAAATAATATATATATATATATATAAACGAACTTCAGATCAAATAATTGTGACATATTCCCATTTCTAAAAGCAAATTCACTGGTGTTCCCGTAGAAGAAGACGATGAAGAAGAAGAATGGTTTCAAATTTTGACACAAGGCCTGTAATTTCGGGGGGGGGGATAAATTGATTAGATCGACCTCAGTACGCAACTGGCGCTTAATTTATCGACCCCGAAAAGATGAAAGTCAAAGTCGACGTCGGCGGAATTTGAACTCAGAATGTTAAGGAGGGACGAAATACCGCTAAAAGATTTTTCCCGGTGTGCTAACGATTCTGCCAACTTCATTGGATAAATCACTGGTGAATGCTTTCATCATAAGTCACTGTGTGATGGAACTATTCAATCAGATTGTCGCGATTTTTCCTATTTTACAAAAGAAATTTCTTCAAGTATCTGCTTTTATGAAACATCTTACTGCTGACATTTAAATAGTCACCAGATCTGCTGATTCGCTACTATAGAAATTTCTCAGAATTACATAATCTGCAAGGTATAGTCCCATTCATTTACAACTCCCCCTAATTTGCCAATGGATATCGAATATAGTCCCGTCTTAGGGTTGTAGGCCATCATACGATAAATAATACTAACATTCAAACATATATACACATGCTGATAAACATACACAAATTTGTATTTTATTATACACACGGTATAATAAAACAGAAAAATATAGTCACACGAACATATATATACCATTCTACATACATTATATATGCATACACAGAGGAATATTTATATCAATAAATGAACATAAACAGATAAATAGCTTGAGACACATATATACAGTGATACGCAAGCACACAGATGCACTCATATGTACATATATACCCATATATGTACACACATACACACGTTCATTGAAAATAAAGTTTTTCAAAAGACTATGTTGTTTTGTCTGGAAATCTCAAACATAGACAGTACTGTTTCTACTGAAGATGCTTCTGCATATATATATATATATATATATATATATATATATATATATATATATATATATATATATATATATATATATATATATGCATACATTCATGTATAATATATATAACTTTTATACATATATTTGTACATATATCTTAACATATATTTACATAGGCATATGTGTAGCTGTGTGTGTGTATGCGTGTATCTATGTATGCTTACGTACGTATGTATTTACGTGTTGTGTGGGTACAGTAAGTATATTATTAGACAGAAGACGTCTTGACAATGTTATAATTTGAATAGAATGGCGAGGTCGAAACGATTTATCCAGCCATTTGCTTGTTAGTTATTTTCGGATAAGATAGATAATTGGGTACGTGTGTATATGTGCTTGTATGTATATTAGTTGGTAGGTATCAGTGTGTATGTATGTGTATACGTGCTAGTGTGTGTGTGTGGACAGAGGCAATCACGAACAGTTCTTGACATACACAAAGTCACATATGCACGTAGAGCGAAAGCTGTTCCATACATACAGATCCAACTCATATACAAATAGGCAAAGAGGCACACGCATTTATAAACCATTGCAGACATTAAGTATTCTGATGAGTTGAATATATACACTTACATAGAGTTACCTATAAATGTTATTATTAACCTTTATATATATATATATTCTTTTATTTGTTTCAGCCATTCGACCGCGGCCATGCTGCAGCACCGCCTTTAGTCGAGCAAGTCGACCCCAGGACTTATTCTTTGTAAGCTTAGTACTTATTCTATCGGTTTCTTTTGCCGAACCGCTAATGTTACCGGGACGTAAACACACCAGCATCGGTTGTCAAGCGATGTTGGGAGGACAAACACAGACACAAACATATACATACTTACATACATACATACGCACACACACACACACACACACACACACACAC
>NW_026322481.1:17200-18061 GCF_001194135.2 Octopus bimaculoides
GCTTTACCTCTAATTATAGATACCTAAGTGTCTACTGTTAAAAGAATTTCTCTAAAATTTGTTGAACTATTTCATATTTTATATAACAGAATGAGCGAACAAAAGAATCAAGATGGACGTACGAGACGCGCCCACATCAAAATGCACACATGTATGAACGGCCGTGTCTATATAGAACCGTTTAGAACGCCTTTGAGATTGAGCAACATAATTGGGGTACATCTGGAGCTAAACACCAATAAGAAAAAAAAAAAAAAAAACTATTACGTGTTATATTTCGGGTCACGTTTTTAATTCTTACTTACCTGCGTTGGAGTCAAATTTATCATACTGGCAAGATGTTCCCGTTCAGGCGCCGATAGGTACTTCTGCTGTTTAAACCGGCGTTCCAATTCATATACTTGTGCTTGAGAAAATAACACTCTTCGTTTACGTCGTTGCGTGATAGGAAACTGGACACCCGGTGGTTTCTGATCTAAACCACCCAATGCTGACATGTTTACATGATTCATGGACGACTGCATAGGTGACATTGCGCACGAACTGGTGCCCATAAGACGCGAGACTGAAAAATACATATATCGCCATTTTTTTTTTATTATCAAAAACATGGCAAGTTCATAAATATACAACAACAACAACAAATAATAATAATAATAATAATAATAATAATAATAATAATAATACGAAGGCCGGATATAGTAACCTTTAAGAGAGACAAGAGAGTGTCTAATAATTGGTGTGGCAGGGCCAGGAGATCAATATATGAAAGAAAGAGAAAAAGTTGATAAATATGGAGACCTGAGAATAGATATGTGACAGCTACGAGAGTCAAACATAAAGGTTATCCCTATTGTCATC
>NW_026322482.1:0-590 GCF_001194135.2 Octopus bimaculoides
TATGTGTGTATATTTAGATATACATAGATATACTTATATATATTATATATGTGTGTATATAATCACAGATATGCAGGAAGTAAACAGACACCTTTAATTTTCAATATTTCTGATCTAAGCGTCTTAATATGTTTTCAGCGGTGTAGAATTTACAATGTAATTATTCTTTCAAAGAGGTCGTATTGTTGGGCAACCTGAAGCTGGTCTTAGCCAGCGAAAAATTGCGGAAAATCTTCAAATTCCTCTTGCTACTGTTAATAGAATTATAGTGCAATTCAAAAGCCAAGAAAAACAAACTAAAGATTCTCGTCCCAGCCAACCTGAATCCTCAGAATGGAAGCTTCGCTGTTTGAAGAGAATTATGGAAAACGAACCCCGTTCGAAGGCTTCTGACATTGCAAAACAGCTAGAAGTTAGTCCAAGAATGTGTGTTACATCTGCATAAGCTTGAGTATTGTGGACGAGCAGCTAGAAGAAAACCTCTCCTTCAACCAATTAATATCATGAAAAGAAAGAAATGGTCTACGGAGATGTCAGAAGAATCCAGTTCATTTTGGAATAGAGTGATTTTCTCAGATGAATCCAGATTT
>NW_026322483.1:0-240 GCF_001194135.2 Octopus bimaculoides
AGAAGTTGTTTTCTGCATATTTACAGTGTTTATTGCACCTGAACATCTGTTACATACAAAAATTAATTTCCTAGTTAACCTGCCTCTGATATTGCTGCACCCCTTATGTGTCCATAGCTTGCACTGGGTACATCTTATAGAGTTTCTAGCTACGCCTTTTCTACAAATCGAGCAGGACCATCTACCTGAGGTGGTTTGTGTTTTCTCTACCTTTCTACTTATAAGGACTTTGGTTTTAGC
>NW_026322484.1:0-220 GCF_001194135.2 Octopus bimaculoides
ACAAGCTTCGGTTTGAAAGTGAAATTTGATGGAAACCATCGTGTTTATGTTTATGTAAACAGTAAATACAGAGGTGAACTGACAGGACTGTGTGGTGACTGCAATGGCAAGAAAGACGACTTCCGTACGAAGGAAGGTGTTGCTGTATCGACAAAAGCAAATAAATACTCCCTCATTGGTATGAGCTATCAAGTGCCTGACGATAGTGACAAACCAGAAA
>NW_026322485.1:0-208 GCF_001194135.2 Octopus bimaculoides
GTGTGTGTGTGTGTGTGTGTGTGTGTGCATACACACAGGCACACACATACACACACATATGTACATAAGTATACATGTATATACATGTATGTGTGTAGGGATGTATATCTATCTATCTATCATTATTCCTTTACTTGTTTCCTTTACTTGTTTACTGTGGCCATGCTAGAGCACTGCCTTTAGTCGAGCAAATCAACCTCAGGACTTA
>NW_026322486.1:0-278 GCF_001194135.2 Octopus bimaculoides
CAGACAGACAGACAGACATAGATATATGTATGCATGAATGTATTGATGAAATAAAAATGGGTTAAGAGAAATAAATCAGAGTGATCTGTGGCATGTATTTGAAGAACAAAGATAAATAGGGCAATGTCAAATACCATACAAGTTCGTCTGATTCATTGAAATTATTGTTGCTGCCAGAAATGGTAAAACAATAATTTTGTAGCAATTGTGGCCAACTCTAAACAAAAGTGGGAAATAATCTCAAAAGCAAACTGTCCGATGAACGGGAACGTGAAACT
>NW_026322488.1:0-375 GCF_001194135.2 Octopus bimaculoides
GTGGTTGGTAAGCAAGCTACTTACCACACAGCCACTCCTACGCCTAGGAGATACTTAATATCTCATAAATATTTCAAAGGAAAATATGTAAAATACTCTGTCTTCTACTTTCTCCCTTTCTATTTCCTTTCTTTCTTCTGTGTGTGTATGTGTGTGTGTATAATATATATGTATAATGCATGTTTGTTTGAAGACCTGAATTTAGTCGTGATGGGTAGAATTAAATGGATCTGTGTGTGTACGTGTGTGAGTATGTTTATGTATGTATATATGCATTTATGTATGTGTGTGAGTATGTATATATACACAGGAGAAGCAACTCAATTGTTAATCCCTGTATATTTATGATGATAAATGGTTTTACCGATAAAGGTT
>NW_026322489.1:0-299 GCF_001194135.2 Octopus bimaculoides
CATATTTGGGTACAGGACGTCACCAACAGTAAAAAACATGAAATACGAAAACATACAAGTTAGACATTCAAACAACAAGAGAAAAAATAGGAAACAGGACAAATAATACACACATCGACCCTTCATCAGTTGTTGGTCGTCTATCTACTTCTACTCCCTCATTTTGTGCAATCAACGACAATATAAGTCTTCGAAGACAGTTGCTCCCATAAAATACCAGAATTAAATTTGGGATTTATGAAGGGTCAAAGTTAGACAGCCGACAACTGATGAAGGGTCGTTCTTTATGTTACTTGTCC
>NW_026322490.1:0-453 GCF_001194135.2 Octopus bimaculoides
TCAATGCATGCATATAAGTATAGATGTATGAATCTATGTGTTTGTAGCTATGTATTTACATATGTATGTATTCAGACGGATAAAAATATTTAAAAAAATTTAGGCACAAAACATGAATCAGGGAATGCAAATAAATGGAAAAACACACGAAGGCGCAAACATATTTATCACTACGCAAACATGTATATCGATAAATATCTATATAACACACAACACACAAGGACACACACACGTACATATATATATATATATATATATATATATATATATATATATTGATAGATACATACATACATACATACATGCATACATGCATACATACGTACATAGATATGCATGTATAAAGTAGGAAGTTGAAGAAATGTATAGACATAGAAATACAGAAAAAATATATATACATTTATATGTATGTGTGTGTGCGTGTCTGCATATATATATATATATTATATATAT
>NW_026322491.1:0-243 GCF_001194135.2 Octopus bimaculoides
ACCAAAGCCTTGTGAATGGATTTGGTGGACGGAAACTGAAAGAAGCCCGTTGTATATGTATGTGCGAGTGTTTGTATGTCTGTGTTTGTCCCCTACCCCACCATCACTTGACAACTGATGCTGATGTGTTTATGTCCCCGTAACTTAGCGGTTTAGCAAAAGAGACCAATAGAATAAGTCCTGGGGTCATTTCGTTCGACTAAAGGCAGTGCTCCAGCATGGCTGCAGTCAAATGACTGAAAC
>NW_026322492.1:0-290 GCF_001194135.2 Octopus bimaculoides
ACGTGCGTATGTATGAACGAGCGAACGAACGAAAGGACGAAACAACGAACGTCCGTTTGTACGTACGTACATCCATACATACGAATTAACGAACGTAAGTACGTACGAACGAAACAACGAACGTACGTATGTACGAACGAACACAAAAACGGACGTCGGAACGTACGTTCATACGAATAAAATAACGAACGAACGAACCACCGAACGGAAGGACGAACGAACGAACGTACGTTAGCACGAGGAACGTACGAACTAACGAACGAATGTACGTACGTACGAATGCACAAAAG
>NW_026322493.1:0-230 GCF_001194135.2 Octopus bimaculoides
AGTAATAAAGCTGAAATGAAGAGAAGACCAGGTATATAATACGTGTGTTAAATTGCCAAAATTGACCATCCCTGAGTGTGACAATATGTGAGTCTGTCTGTACATGTACTCTATGTATATAAGAATGTATATATGTAAGCATCTGTCTATCGATTTGTCTGTCTGCCTGTCTTCTGTCTGTCTATCTAGCTATCTATCTATCTATCTCTCTCTCTCTCTCTCTCTCTCTC
>NW_026322494.1:0-551 GCF_001194135.2 Octopus bimaculoides
ATATATATATATATATATACGTGTGTGTGTGTCTTTGTGTGTGCACGTTTGTGTATCTGTATGTACATGTACGCATATCTATGCATACACATACCTATATAAATACGTGTAGATATATACACATGAGCGCACACAAATCATATACTCTTTCAGAAGCATACACATATTATGCATGTATGTAAGGCGCTTCAAATGTCCTTTAACCTCATCTAGGTTTGCTGAAGTCAGCTGAGTTTTCCGTGAATCTCGTCTCTTCTTACTTTGCATGAATGTTCACCCATTGCCC
This sequence comes from Octopus bimaculoides, assembly GCF_001194135.2. Classification (NCBI taxonomy): domain Eukaryota; kingdom Metazoa; phylum Mollusca; class Cephalopoda; order Octopoda; family Octopodidae; genus Octopus; species Octopus bimaculoides. The sequence continues at coordinate 287 of NW_026322494.1, forward strand.
TATATGCATTAAACTGCATCACGAGATTAATTTTACTGTTGGTTGCTGCAATTCAGGATTTTAAGAAAGCTCTCCTACTACCTCCATGTTTATGTTGATGTGTTGAAAACGACAATCTAGCACATGTAAGAAAATGCATAGACACATGTTAAGATGGCTTACAATAAAATAACAAACATAATATCAAAATGTATATCAAAACCAAAATGGTAGCAGATATAACGTACAATATTAGCATTTATGTTTCATTCAATAATGGTAAAGG
>NW_026322495.1:0-4396 GCF_001194135.2 Octopus bimaculoides
TGTGTGTGTGTGTGTGTGTAGGGACTTCTGTGTTTGTTTGTTCGTTTTGTGTGTGTGTGTGTGTGTTTCTTTCTAGAAACGACGGGAACTTGGCAAACGAAAACTGGATCGCGTTGATATGCATGTTTATATGCATGTCAATACTCACGCATGCGTACGCGTATGTATGTCTGTATGTTTGTGTGTATGATGATGCGCGTATGTGTGTGTATGCGTAATTGTATTTGTGTGTATGTGTGGATGTGTATATATGTGTGTGTAAGTGAATTTGTGTGTGGGAGTGTGTGTATAAATATATAAATGTGTGTGTCTTTTGATGGTCCACCATTAATTAATATGCACATCATACCAGGAATCAAAACTGAAATAAATTTAAATACTAGGAAGTCTAGCTGTTAAAGGAAATATAACAATGTAAATACAATGCATTTGATCTATGCTTCTCATTTACAGGGGGAAAAGAAAGGAGGAATCTCCTGACGGACTGTTTTTCAATTTGTTTACCACTCCTCAGAGAAAACGTACCCAATATTGTTCCCTAACCAATAGCATAGAATAGCAATTTCTATTTCAGGATCCTTATACTTGCTCAGTTTTTGGTAGGTCTTGACAGATAGATTTATGTCGATTGGGACAATCATATCAATGAGGCGGCATGATTTTTGTCTGAAGTCTTTCACCATAATGTCTTTTTTGTCTGAAGTCTTTCAATGTAATGTCTTGTTGAAGCCTTACCACATAAATTATTATTATTATTATTATTATCATTATTATTATTATTATTATTATTATTATTATTATTATTAAGAATCGTTAGTACGCCGGACGAAATCTTACCGGTATTTCGTCTGCCGCTACGTTCTGAGTTCAAATTCCGTTGAGGTCGACTTTGCCTTTCATCTTTCCGCGGTCGATTAAATATGAGTACCAGTTACGCACTGGGGGTTCATGTAATCGACTTAATCCCCTCTCCCAAGCTGCCTTTGTGGAAAAATTTGAAATCATCATCATTACTATTATTATTATTATTATTATTATTATTATTATTATTATTGTTCAGTAGTTTTATTTTTATAACGTGCTTTCACTTCACTACCGAGCGCAGCTCTGTGTGCCTTGGGTATGTGCTGTGGTTTGCTGTGATGCTCTTATGGTTACTGTATTGAAAGTGTTTTGCGTATTATTATTATTATTATTATTATTATTATTATTATTATTATTATTATTATTATTATTATTATTATTATTATTATTATTATTATTATTATTATTATTATTATTATTATTATTATTATTATTATTATTATTATTATTATTATCATACTGTAACTGAATTCCAAAGATAATTAATAAAGCATCATGAGACAGTGTGCTTTAGCTGGCACTTCGGGATATTCAAAAGAATCTATAAAGCTTCCACTAAACGCATGCAGGGATGGATATGTTACAAGGCGTAGCGTGTAGATATATTTTGTTTCCCGCTGGTATGTAGAGAATGGAAACTATAAATATATAGATATATATGAAATATAAAGGATTTTAAAATTATTGAAGGCGGCAGAGAGATATAAAGAAAAGAAAGTAAAGGGGAAGAAGGGGAGATAAACGTGGAGAGGTAATCAATGTAAATAAAAACGTAAATATAAACGATGATAAAAGTATACGAAAGTAGCTATGAATATATAACAAGGATAAAGAGAATTCAGGAATGTTGTTGCGTTCCAATACAGGTTTAATGGTTCGGTAATGTCTACTATATATATATATACACGCGTAATAACACGTTTATCCACACATATATATGTATAAGTACACACATAGATTCCAACATATTTTAATTAAATAAATCATCGTTTGCGTATATATAGAGTAGAAGGATATCAGAAAAGGAGAGAGATCTCGGTTATATAAAAAGCTAAGTTGTCTGATATTAGTCGTAAATGAATGTTAAGTGTAACGTTCATTCTGGTATTCGTAATATATTCCAGTTTTTCAGGATATGCTTATGGAAGTGGCGGTGTTTTTTAAATATCTCAGAGCTTACATTCAGATAGCAGAAATGTAAATGCTTTTTATGTATGGGATTCTTCTCAATTGCGCATAAAATGTATTTTATATGGTCTACAGCCATCAATGATCATCCACTTCATACAGTAGCATATTTTTATTAATGTCAGATGTAATTGGATAAATTTGTTAAATTGGTCTTTTCTATGTCTAAAAAGTATCATTGATAAAATTTATTAACTATTATTAGCGTTTTAGTCATACATGACGATTTAGTTTGGTGGAGGTGATAACCACTTCGTATATGATCACTTCAACATTATGTGCATGATTAAGTGGACATGCGTTGGTATTTCTGTAAGTGCATCTCGATTTAATTAACATAGACGCTTTGTGAATTATCAAGTTAATAAAATTGTACAACTATCGATAGATTTAAGCCTGTTACAACTAAATAATTTTTGAGACTATGTTTAATAGGGAAAAGCAAGAAATTCAAAGCAATGAGATTAATGTTTAAAGAAGAAATAGACGCGGACCAAGAGATGTCACGGCCTCTCTTAGTTTTTGAAGCTTGAAGATGCCAATAATCATCTCTGAACCCATTAGATTCTTGTGTTTTATTATAGAAAATAACCACCACATCAAAGATATAGTATCTGTTATTAAGTTAAATATTCTGCTACCAATGATTTGGGCTTGTTCTTTTTTTTTAATCCTGTTTGGGTTACAAGGATTATATTGTTTTATGCACGGTTTTAGTTGTACAAAAAGCGTGTATACGCTTCTAATTAAATTGAGAGAAACTTCTGAGAAACTGACTGTCGGGATGTGCGGCGTTAACAGTAAGTTTATACAGGCTGACCCAAAAGTAGGTTTACAGTTATTCAACTATGACTTTCGCATTCATATATTAACAGTTTAGATCTTAATTATGAAAAAAAAAATATGAAACCATTATTCTATGCTAATTTAGTTAATTTTGTCAAGCTCCTTTTTCAGTTAGTAAGATAGAAATTTAAATGTAATGAAATGCTTTAAAAGAAATTTAAAGTGCCTACGTGATAACTGTAAACATACTTTTGGGCCACTCTGTATATATACCTCTTTTATTTTTATTTTCTCTTTTACTTGTTTCAGTCTTTTTGACTGTGGTCATGGTGGAGCACCGCCTTTAGTCGAGAAAATTGACCCCAGGACTTATTCTTTGTAAGCCTAGTACTTATTCTATCGGTCTCTTTTGCCGAACCGCTAAGTTACGGGAACGTCAACACACCAGCATTGGTTGTCAAGCGCTGTTGGGGGGACAAACACAGACACACAAACACATACATACATACATATATATATATATATACATATATACGACGGGCTTCCTTCAGTTTCCGTCTACGAAATCCACTCACAAGGCTTTGGTCGGCCCGAGGCTATAGCAGAAGGCACTTGCCCAAGGTGCCACGCAGTGGGACTGAACCCGGAACCATGTGGTTGGTAAGCAAGCTACTTACCACACAGCCACTCCTACGCCTATATATATATATATACGTACGTATATGTAAGAAATACAAGATTGTGTAACACAGCGTCATGTGATGTTGTACTCGGTTCAAATGAACCTCTTTGTTCTATCTGATTTGTTGACTCAGGTTGAATCTTACGCAAAAACAGATATTTCCTCGTGTGTCTGAAATTATTCATACATTTCGTTATCAGTTGTATTGCTTTATTTCTTAACGAATGCAAAGGCATTGATGTTGACAGATTTAAAGACGGGGAAATAAAATTCTACAATACAAAATGGCCGAAATTTGGAGTAAATTTCATAATCAATAATTTTAAGTCGATTAATAAATAAATACGTTTCTATAGCTATTCCGTTGTCGGCCACCTTTCTAATATTATTGTCAATATTGCGTGAAATATTCTTGTTAATTAATCCAATATTGATTATATCGGGATTAATTAATTAGAATTTTGAACATAGTATGCACTAAAGTTAAATCGACATTAGATATATATTCATTCAGACATACAAAATGCACCGCGGCATGAACACACTGACACACACATGAGCATGCGCAGTTATATGCATTCACATGCGCTCATCCATACACATGTAGGCATCTAGATAATTACATTATACATACTTTTTGTACTAAGATAGTTTTCTTTCCGCTATCACCGCTACTCGTTCCTCTCTCTCTCTCTCTCTCTCTCTCTCTCTCGCTCTCTCTCACTTTCACTTTCTTTCTTTCTCTCTCTATCTCTCTCTCTCTCTCTCTCTCTTCTACTCTTACCTTATTCTTACACACACGCACACACATACATACACGTATGATATATATATATATATATGCGAATATACTGTACATTGATATATGTGTATGAA
>NW_026322496.1:0-304 GCF_001194135.2 Octopus bimaculoides
TATATCTGTATATATATCTGTAAGTTGTTAGAAACTTCATTACACATATGGAGACACATACGTCCACGTTCAAACACAAATAAATACATGCACACACACACACACACACACACACACACACACACACACACACACACACACACACACACACACACACACGTGTGTGTGTCTATGTGTGTGTTTGTGTATGCATATTTATATATGCATATATATACATATACAATTATATACATTTGCGTAAACATACGACATACACGCATATACATATAGAAACATACCAATACTAATGCATATATATATATAT
>NW_026322497.1:0-308 GCF_001194135.2 Octopus bimaculoides
AACCACATGGTTCTGGGTTCAGTCACACTGCATGAAACCTTGGGCAAGTGTCTTGTACCATAGCCTTGGGCTGACCAAAGTCTTGTGAGTGGATTTAGTAGATAGAAACTGAAAGAAGCCCGTCGTATATGTGTGTGTGGGGGGGGGTGTCCCCTCATAACTTAGTGCTTTGGCAAAAGACACTGATAGAATATAAGTATTAAACTTACAAAAAATAAGTCCTGGGGTCGATTTGTTCAACTGAAAGTAGTGCTCCAGCATGGGTGTAGTCAAATGACTGAAGCAAGTAAAAGAATATATATATATAT
>NW_026322498.1:0-212 GCF_001194135.2 Octopus bimaculoides
TACAAACATTCATATTTATATATACGTGCATATATACATATATATATATATATACGTACATATACGTATATATGTAAACATATATATATAAAACATATAAATACATGTATATATATACATATACACATATACAAACATATACATACATATACACATATATATACATGTATATATATGCATATATATACATATATATATATATATATATATAT
>NW_026322499.1:0-719 GCF_001194135.2 Octopus bimaculoides
TGTGTGTGTGACATACTGCTTTCAGCTTCTTTCTACCAAATCCATCACAAGGCTTTGGTCGACCCCGAGACTGTAATAGAATACACTTGCCCAAGGTGCCTCGCATTAGAACTGAGCCCGGAACCATATAGTTGAGAAGCAAGTTTCTTACCACACAGCCACGCCTGATTATGAATGGATATAAATGTTTAATCAATAAAATTTTGGATATAAACATTAACTGGTTATAAAGAAACAGTATTATCCGAAGAAAATGATTGTCTTATCTACCATCACTATCATTACTATCATTATCACACATCCGCCATCATAACCTCTATAAGCGTCATAACCGCCTATACTTCCACGTTAACACCATCAAAACCATCGTTATCAGTACACCCACGCCACTACCATTGCAATCATCATTACCACAGCAGCCACCATTGACGAGGAACACCACCAGCATCTCACCACACTGGGAGCATCACACCGCTGTTACCACCGGTACCATCAACATCAGCACTGATTATTACCATCGTAACCATTACCAACACCACCACAATCTCGCCTACCATCGCCACCATTGCCATTTCCCTCACCAACGCAACAACATACCACTGCCGACACATCACCAACATCATCATCACTAATAAACACCACCATCACTATCCCCACTGCCATCATCTTCACTACTACCAATACAGTAATATGACGACACATCGAACGTCTATGCGTTA
>NW_026322500.1:0-276 GCF_001194135.2 Octopus bimaculoides
ATATATATATATATATATATATATAGTTGATTAAAAAACATATACCAGGAAGAAACATACTCTAAAGAATAGAGCAGTAATTATGACAACAAATTTTCATGTCTTAGACATAGAGTTACCTAAGGTTTCGTGTGAACAAAGCCAATGCCTTATGGACAGCTCGTTAGACTCTCTATATAGAGTCTGACGAGCTGTCCACAATGGGATTTGCGGATGCGAAACTTTGGGTAACTCTATGTCTAAGATATAAAAGCCTTTTTGTCACACACACACATG
>NW_026322501.1:0-126 GCF_001194135.2 Octopus bimaculoides
CCCAGGCTATTCTTATTCTAGTGGTAACACTCTCTGAGCATCCACCCCCAACTACAGACTTGGTCGCTTTGGTAGCGGAAGCTATCAACTACTTCTAGTTTCTCCTGGCATGTGATGGAATCAGTT
>NW_026322501.1:293-730 GCF_001194135.2 Octopus bimaculoides
CTACAGATCGAGCAGGGCCACCTACCTGAAGGGGTGTGTGATGTGTTTGCTTTCCTACTTACTAGAACTTTGGTCTTTGCAATATTGACTCTAAGGCCCTTCAATTCTAAACCTTGCATACACATGCAAACTCACATATACATATATGCGCATACATACACACACAGACACACACATGCAATTTCCCATATACAGGTATGCGCATGCATACACACACATGAAAACTCACATATACATATATGTGCATACACACACACATGCTAACTCACATAAACATTAATGCACATACACACACACATGCAAACTCACATATGCATATATGTGCATACACACACACATTCAAACTCATATTTGCATATATGCACATACACACTCACACACATGCAAACTCACATATACATATATGTGCATTCACACACACACACACACACACACAC
>NW_026322502.1:0-225 GCF_001194135.2 Octopus bimaculoides
CTCGGTGGAAATGGAACACAGAACGAAAAATCGGACGAAATAACGCTAAGCATTTTTTGCTCAGCGTACAAGCGATTCTGCCAGCTCGCCGCCTTAACGATGATGACGATGCAGATGATAATGACTGAAGTCAGTTCATTTTCCTTCTGCTTTTGCTGTTATTGTTGTTGTTGTTGTTGTTACTGTCCCATTGTGTTACCTTTGCTGCTGCTGCTGCTGCTGCTG
>NW_026322503.1:0-331 GCF_001194135.2 Octopus bimaculoides
AAAGGCGTATTGAAATAGAAAATGTCCAACAACCTTCATAGTAAAATATACTGATTTCAAATTTTGGCAGAAGGCCATCAACTTCGAGGGAGAGGCTAAGTCGATTACATGCATCCCCCACCCTTGTGTTCAACTGGTATATATTTTATCGCCCACGAAATGTTAAAATGCAAATTCGACCGCGGCGGAATTTGAACTCAGTTCGTAAAGACCAACGAAATTTCGTAAAATATTTTGCCCGGCGTGCTTACCATTCTGACAACTCACCATCTTGATGAAATAGCGGAAAGCACTATTTTTATTCCGACGTGGTAATTATTCTGCTAGCTCA
>NW_026322504.1:0-267 GCF_001194135.2 Octopus bimaculoides
TGTTTTGGCATGGTTTCTACAGCTTCCTAATACCAACTATTGTACAGAGTGTACTGGGTGCTTTTATTGTGGTATCAACATTGATAAGGTCATAAAGTAACTTACAAGACAAGACCCCCTCAACTGAAGTGGGTGGGGAGTAGTATTGAAGGGAGGTGAGAGGTCAGAATATGAATTGTGGGACAGAAATATGTCTTGCAGTAAAGGAGACACATGGCTACTTCAGTTTGAAAGATTGTTAGATATATATGTATATAAATGGATCAT
>NW_026322505.1:0-272 GCF_001194135.2 Octopus bimaculoides
TTTTTTTTCTTCTCTTTCTCACACGTGAATAAGCTCGAGGAATAAGCCAAAATGTCTTGCAGAAATGGCAGTTATGATTTATGTCTATGATAATTTCCTTACTTGGCTTAGTGTTAAGAATTTTGCTTATTCCTTTTATATCTTATTGTTGTTCCTACTATCATCATCATCATCACCATCATCATCATCGTCATCATTATCATCATCATTGTCGTCATCATCATCATCATCATTGTCGTCATCTTCATCATCATCATAGTCGTCATCACCAT
>NW_026322506.1:0-271 GCF_001194135.2 Octopus bimaculoides
ATATATATATATATATAAATATATATAACCTGCACACAGACACAAGCACACAAAATAAAAGATTAATAAAAGATTAATATATAAGATTAACTGCATAAGCGCATATTTGCGGATCTGTATATACATGCACATTTACGCATGTTAATATAAGTGAATAATATAAGTAAATACATGCGTTCACCCGACATACGTACATACGTGCACACACATGTACATATGGAGTATGTATATATATATATACATATATATATATATATATATGTATGTATAT
>NW_026322508.1:0-488 GCF_001194135.2 Octopus bimaculoides
AATAGAGTGCTCAGTAGAACTGTTACAAAAGGTTTGCCTCCTTGGCACGGGCAGAAAAACCAGGAAAGTATTAGATAGCTGAAAAGAACGAATAATATGGTACGGTAGGCTGCAGGTAGTAAGCCCGCTACGCATGCAAGACTCCAGGAGCTTCAACAAAACCTACGATAAAAGGAAATAATAACAATAATCTTGAGTTCTTTTTATATATTTTTTAATAATGATTTCTTAATTGTTTCAAATATTGGCACAAGGCCAGAAAGGTCAAGGAAGGAGGTAGGTCGATTACTTCAACCCCAGTGCTCGAATGGTACTTATTTTATCGACCCTGAAAGAATGAAAGGCAAAGTCATCTTCAGCGGAATTTGAACTCAGAACGTAAAGCCGGTTGAAGTGCCGCCAAGCATTCTTCCCGGCGTGTTAACGACTCTGCCAGCACACCACCTTAATAACAATAATAATAATAATAATAATAATAATAATAATAA
>NW_026322509.1:0-289 GCF_001194135.2 Octopus bimaculoides
AAAAATCTCGTCGAAAAAGGGAAAAAAATGCTGAAAGACAAGAGAGGACAATAGGATCGTAGGAGTTACCTCCCTTACACTTAACAAAAAAAAATAATGTTTTTAAGACAAAAAATTGGTATTTCTGAAGAATATTTTAATTAATTAATGGGATTTAAAAATAGAGTGATGGTGATGGTGATGATGGTAGTTGGTAGATTTTTTTTGTGTGAAGGCTAGTGACCGTGGTGATGGTGGTGGAGCTAATGTTGATGTTGTTGGTGTTGTTGTTGGCGGAGGTGGTAGTGAG
>NW_026322510.1:0-257 GCF_001194135.2 Octopus bimaculoides
CTACTTTTTGACCGGAACTAGAGCAGTTCTCAAGAACTGCTATAATTAGCAATAATTCTTGGAACAGCCTGGCGGTAAGTTTGAATTTTTTTTATCCAAAACATCTGTTTGCACTATTATATTTTTGGAGTGTTCTGAAAACAAAAATATTTAATTTGACTAACATCATTTTTCCGTTTTTTTTAAAAATTTACTTACAATATACGTAGATGCTTACACGTGTGTTACTTTTTTCCAAATGAGTGAAATGTGTGTTA
>NW_026322511.1:0-573 GCF_001194135.2 Octopus bimaculoides
CACCTGACAGTGATAGGCTATTAGTGGTCTATTCCTTTCTAAATACAAACAAAGATTGCTTAGACAAGCAACAGCAGTAGGTCAGCATCAGAACTGCTAAATACATGTGTGTGCGTATGTATGTATATGCGCATACATATGTTTCTGATGTATACATATATGCATACGTACATATACTTCTACGTGTATAAATATGTGCATATATACATACTTTTATATACTACTTCTAGAGACATATATGTTATATCTATATGTATGCAGGTAATTATGTATGTGTACACACACACACACACATATATATATAATTACACACATGTATGCATATAAACATATATACACACACATATATATATGTATATATATTCATGCACACATGTATATATTCATCGATATTATAGAAATTATATACGAGCGTACGCACACACAAACATATATATATACATATATATACACACACACACATGTATGGCTATAAACATATGTGTATGCATGCATATGCACATGCAAATCTATACATATGCATACATATATATATGTATATGTATATATGTACACATACATATATATATATAT
>NW_026322512.1:0-587 GCF_001194135.2 Octopus bimaculoides
CTCTCTCTCTCTCTCTCTATATATATATATATATATATGTATATAATGTACGAAGTGTTATTCGCAGAGTGGTGTGCATTTGCGTGTGTACGTTCGTATGTGTATGTATGTGTGTGTATCTTAAGAAATGTTGCAACTCACACATCAATGAATGGGAGCTAACAACATTTGAGACGACACCATAGGTGTTAGGAAACGTAATTACAACTCATCAGTGGAGATAACGTTTACACAGAGGTTAAATAAAACATTACACACAATCAAAATCAATTGCCAGACCTACTGCTAGCTGTGCGACGAGAATTTAGATTGATCTGTTTCTTTTCCTTCCTTACATGATATTTATTTATTTATTTATGTTTTTATTTATTTGAAGAATGGTAGAGTTGGTTAAAAAAAAAAATCAAAATACGAACAAGCATGGCTGTGTGGTAAGAAGCTTGATTCCCAAACACATGATTTCGGGCTCAGTCTCACTGCGTGGCACCTTTGGCAAATGTCTTCTACTACAGCCTCGGGCCGACCAAGGCCTTGCGAGAGGATTTGGTTGATGGAACGGAAAGAAACGCGCTGTGTGTGTGTGTGTG
>NW_026322513.1:0-257 GCF_001194135.2 Octopus bimaculoides
ACTGCGAAGTTTCATCTTCTGCGTGAACACCATACAGTCAAATAAAAGCGAGAAAGCCTAAACTTCCAAGACATTCCTTGTAGAAGGTAATATGTGCTGCATAAAGAAGTATTAAGTAAACCTTCAGTTTAATGTTAAATTGTTTATGTATATGACCTGACATAAAAACAAATATCTGTCTATTTATCTCTCCCTGTCTCTCCCTCCCTAAACTGGCAATATGACCATCCCCAAGTACAACAATATATATGGGAGAA
>NW_026322514.1:0-264 GCF_001194135.2 Octopus bimaculoides
TATGATTGTGTGTGTGTGTATATATGAGTGTGTGAATATGTGAGTGTAAATGAACACACACTCACACACACATATATGTGTGTGCGTATAAATGAAGGTGTGAGTATCTATCTATCTATCTATCTATCTATCTATCTATCTATCTATCTATCTATCTATCTATCTATCTATCTATCTATACATGTATATGTTTGTGTGTGTGTTTATATAATCGCAAATAATAATATATCTAATAGTGTATATATATATATATATATATATATA
>NW_026322514.1:274-572 GCF_001194135.2 Octopus bimaculoides
ACTATTAGATATATTCTTCTTATTCTTATCATCATTTGCGGTTATATATATATCCATTCAAATATGCACATACCTATGCGGGTGTGTTTGTGTGTATACAAATATACTCACACAAACACACACACACATACATATGTATGGACAAAATCTATATTACGAAGAGACAGAGACACAGAAACAGTGTTGGATGATGGCGAAATAAAATGGAACTGTGAGAAAGAAAATATCGAAATTACAAACTACACATATACCAACATCCCTCCCTCCCTCCATACCTACCTACCTACCTACCTACCTA
>NW_026322515.1:0-597 GCF_001194135.2 Octopus bimaculoides
ATGTATGTATGTATGTATGTATGTATGTATGTATTTATGTATGTATATAATACAGACACCCTCCCCCACACACACAATCACACATATATATATGTATAAATGTATGTGTAATTTTTGAATGTGAAAAATAACACGGAAAAATAAAAAAAATAATAAATAGTTACCAGGGTAGCAAAAATTCACATAAGTGTTAATTATGGTACAGCCTACTTATGAAGGTAGAAGTTCTGGGATAATGAGAATGTATTGTTTGATCAACGTGTGCGCGTGTGTCTCTTTGTGTGTGTGTGTGTGTGTGTGTGTGTGTGTGTGTGTGTGTGTGCGCGTGAGTGTGCGTGTGTTACTTTCTGTATAGAGTTAAAGTGGTGTAATAATTGATTATATATTGCAATAACCACAAGGAATGTTTAATGTAGTCCTAGATACTCCAACATGTAAGAAATAATATGATCATGGTTGGTTAGTCTTGGATAATAAGTTTGCTTCATAATGGTTAACTACATTTCTTAATTCATTTACCTCTAACAAAAACATTTCAGTAACCCCTAGAACTTCTACCTTCATAAGTAGGCTGTACCATAATTAACACTTATGTGA
>NW_026322516.1:0-290 GCF_001194135.2 Octopus bimaculoides
TAAAAAAAGAAAAGTTTATTAGAACAATAATTTAACAACACATACAACAACAACAACAACAGCAGCAGGAAAAAAATCAATTCTTAATTTGAAATATTACTACAGAAATTGTCAGTATTTAATTGAGAAAAAAATAAAACATTAACTATTAAAGAAAATAAAATGTAATAATAACAACAGCAACAACAACAACAACCATATAAAGTCGTGGTGGTGGTTGTGGTGGTGATGGTAGTGGTAATGGTGGTAGTGGTGGTGATGGTGGTAGTGGTGGTGATGGTGGTAGTGGT
>NW_026322517.1:0-342 GCF_001194135.2 Octopus bimaculoides
CTCTTAATATTAGCTCTAAATTACACTATCCCTATAGAAAAGAAAATGAAGTCATTAAATATGTAAATAGATCATCGAATCACCCCCAAAATATTTTAAAATCTATTGTAAAAAACATTTCTGATAGATTAACTAAACTGTCCTCAAACCATGACATCTTTAAATCTAATTCTCATTGCTACAATGAAGCTTTATCGAGAGCGGGCTATGACCAAAAAATTTCTTTCCTTATTCCTAAATCTATTAAATGTGATAATAACAATAATGATAATAATGCTAATAGTGATAATCCAATTATCCTAAATAATGTTACCAATAATAAAAATTTAATTATCGTAAATA
>NW_026322518.1:0-409 GCF_001194135.2 Octopus bimaculoides
AGATAGATAGATAGATAGATAGATAGATAGATAGATAGATAAAGATATTAACATAAACTGCAGCATGAAATATTTCTAGCTTGTCTTAAATTACTTCCATAGAACTAATAAATGTGATTGCTATGGCAACACATTGAATTTTTAAAGCTTGTTGATGAAACAAACGTATGGAAACAAATACAAAAAGGAAAATGAACTGAAAAACAAAAACACCAAAAGACTAACCCAAAATATTATACCCATTGTTTTTAACAACTCCGATAGGTCTTAAGACCCTCAGATTTCATTGGTTAGAAAGAAACATATCGTCAAATTTTTCGGTTGTTTTACATGCATTTTCAAACACACACATACATATGTACACACACACGCACATACACGCACACACACACACACACACACACACACA
>NW_026322519.1:0-218 GCF_001194135.2 Octopus bimaculoides
ATATATATATATATATATACACACACTCCAATTTTTCATGCAATTAAAGTAAGAATATATGATTGAAAGAAAGACAAAAGATGGGCGGAAACTGAGACCAAAAGAAACATGGAAGAGAATATATATGAAGAGAAATAGGGAGACATGAAGAAAATGAATATAGAAAGAAAGAAAGAAGGAAAGAAAGAAAGGAAGAAAGAAAGAAAGAAAGAAAGAAA
>NW_026322520.1:0-577 GCF_001194135.2 Octopus bimaculoides
TATATATACATATATATATATTCTTCATTATTTTATATCTAGTTTTGCATACATGCTTGGCTTGAACTTGTCATCATCAGAGTCCAAGTCAATTCTTATTTGGGGGTTATTACTTTTCTAGAAGGGTTGAAACCACATCTCACTCATAGGCTCCACATTTTTACCAGGATTTTTATGATAGGATACCCTTCCTAATGCCAACCACTTTACAGAATGTACTGCATGCATTTTGTTAGCATTAGAGTTATTGGACTGGACTTATCTCCAACAAGACAAAAAAAGTCTACTCTGTCCTTTGTTGTTTCAGCTCATTCAAATCAACATGATCCAGAGGGTGAATAGACATGAGAGAGGGATGAGAGAAAGAGAACAAGTGTGAAGTGATTACAGAGGAGGGAGCAGTAGAAGAGAGAGAGACGAGGACAGACAGCTACACGGTAGTTGTTGTGAAGGGGGTTGAATAAAATAGAAACAGTGATGCAATGGGAGAAGAAAGAGTAATAGAGAGAAAATTGGTTGATAGAGTAATTAAACTGAGGAGAGAGAGAGAGAGAGAGAGAGAGAGAGAGAGAGAGAG
>NW_026322521.1:0-785 GCF_001194135.2 Octopus bimaculoides
AACCCGGAACCGTGTGGTTGGTAAGCAAGCTACTTACCACACAGCCACTTCTGTATAATTAATCAAAATAAATAAATGAAATAAGCATATAAACAAGTAAATAAATGAATAAGAATAAATGAGTAAAAAAATACTAAGCTCATACAGCTGTTTCTACTATGGGGTTGCCTAATCTGCCAAGTAATACCAGTAATATACAGGGGTTACATTGGACAGGGGTTGGACAATGACTGAGCCCAAAAGCTTCATCAGAGAGACTATAATGTTAGGAATCTAACATGTGAGGAAGTAAGATAAAATAATAAAATAAAATAATAACATAAGAGAAATAGTAAGGAATGCTAAAAACGTCAATTCCAAGGTGATATCCATAATCCATGGATTACATCTTATGTAAAGAAAGTCACTTCCAAGGGTAATGTACACAGGTTATCAGAGTTACATACTATTTCAATTTTACTGCCTTAAATTTAATTTGTGTCCGTGGGAAGAGCCATTTTAACGATGCGTCCTGCCCTAACTCTTCGAAACGCCAGTGTTATAATGGTGGCAGCTGATGAAGGATATGTTCTCTATGTGGCCTGTGTGTTTTTTGTACCTTGTTTATCATTTTTTCCATGCTTTTTGCAACGTCATGTACCCAGATATGCATCTATATATACATGTGGATGAAGGTATGTACATACATGTACATATATATGCATATACTCATATATATATATATACACGCACACATATACATGTATATGTGTGTATGCACGTTATTTAAATATATATATATATAT
>NW_026322523.1:0-262 GCF_001194135.2 Octopus bimaculoides
GTTTCGTTAATGAAAAATGTGGCCCCCGTTTTAAAAAAGATCCAAAAGAAATTCTTAACATTACACCCCAGAAAACCGCCCCGCCCTCCCCACTCTTTTTGTCACACAGACGCTCGGACACACAACTACGCATACATTCACATACGTAACTAATAATATATGTAACTTCTACGAAATGCTTTGAGTGCTTCATTCTCCCTTTGTCTACTCACTCGTCTATGTATGTACGTATGCTATCAATCAGTTTCATTTCTGTATTTCT
>NW_026322524.1:0-543 GCF_001194135.2 Octopus bimaculoides
TTTTCAGTATGTTGGAGAAGCAACTCAATGCTAATCCCTGTATATATATCTATAGAGTATGCATATATGACAGAGTGTATGTAATTTGAGAGAAAAACTGGGTGTATGAGATATCAAATGTAGCATACAAAAAAGAAGACTGTGCTGGTATGGCTAGTAATGTATACTGTGATCATTAAGGCATGGAGTTAAATTAGGAATTTAGATTGTGAAAGGGTGTAGTATGATATGTATGGTCAGCAACGTGGGTGAAAAAGGAGCCAGCTAGACAATGGCCAATTTTGCTGGTCGTTCTTTCATTTCATGGTAAGCCTCATCAGATTTCAGTCACATCCTTGGGATATTCTTTTGTTTTTGAAATTATGTTTCATCTGATGATGACAGTTTTTTTACAATGAAATAATGTTCTCATTCGTCAATTAAAAATATGTATAAAAAACAGCTGTTATGAGTCGACAATTATCCATCGTCTGTTATTATTCATCTGATTATATAATTTCAACCACTTAATCAACAACAACCCTCCTCATTACCCTCCATACA
>NW_026322525.1:0-325 GCF_001194135.2 Octopus bimaculoides
AGCGACAACAATCACAGCTTCGTACAACTACGACTACCAGCAGCAACACGGCTCTACGACGACTACCAGCATCGCCGCCGCCAGTCAACATGACACTACAACTACCAGTATCGTCCTCGCCGACAGCGTCAACATGACTTCTACGTACACCAGCTAACCAAAACTACCGCAGAACTTCTAACTCTGTTTGTGCGAATCACCTTCGCCACGATAGACAACAGACAAGAACCCAGCCTGCGACGAACATCTGTATACAAGAACCCGGCTCGGCATGAAAGCCCTAACATCACAACGAGTGATCGCCCTGCCCCACACGCCTCAACTT
>NW_026322526.1:0-552 GCF_001194135.2 Octopus bimaculoides
GACGTAAACACACCACCATCGGTTGTCAAGCGATGTTGCGGAGACAAACAGACACACAAACATATACACATACATATACGTATATATACATATACGATGGGCTTCTTCCAATTTCCGTCTAACAAGTCCACTCACAAGGCTTTGGTCGGCCCGAGGCTATAGTAAAAGACACTTGCCCAAGGTACCACGCAGTGGGACTGAACCCGGGACCATGTGGTTGGTTAGCAAGCTACTTACCACACAGACACTCCTGCGCCTATACACACCGATAGTATAAGTACTATCCTTACAAAGAATAAATCATGTTGCCAGTTTCTTCGACTAAAGGTAGTAGTCCAACATGGCCGCAGTCACATGACTGAAGCAAGTAAAACAACAAAACACTATACCATTTTTATCCCAAGCAACATTGTGCTTTACAAACAGCTAAGTGATGGGAACGTAAACACAGCAACATCGATAGTCAAGTGATGGTGGGGGTACAAACACAGACACAAACACACAAACACACGAGCTGGCAGAAACGTTAGCACGCCGGGCGAAATGCTTAGC
>NW_026322527.1:0-123 GCF_001194135.2 Octopus bimaculoides
TGCATGCATGTGCGTATGAGTATGTGTAGATACATCTATGTGTGGTATGTCTGTGTGAAAAAAAAGTTATAATGAAAAAAAAAATGCATATTTGAATTTTAACCGTTATCCTTGTATTAGTGT
>NW_026322527.1:133-237 GCF_001194135.2 Octopus bimaculoides
TGTCATATATATTTGTATATATGTATGTGTGTGTGTATATATGTATAGGTATAATGATGGCTAAGCGTATATGCGTGTATACTTTAAGATTATACGTATATTTG
>NW_026322527.1:247-395 GCF_001194135.2 Octopus bimaculoides
TTATACGTATATTTGTGAGTGTCAATATGATTGTGTGTACTTGTATATATATATATATGTATAAGCAAGGTTATATATGTGCATATATGTATCTAAGATGTATCAATTCACCGTTAGACGATGGTGAGAGGGACAAACGCACACACAC
>NW_026322527.1:631-749 GCF_001194135.2 Octopus bimaculoides
ATATACATACATGCGTATAGGCATGCACACATGCATACGCGCACACATGTGCACGCACATACATACATCATACATACATACATACATACATACACACGTACGTATATATCATGAACTA
>NW_026322528.1:0-118 GCF_001194135.2 Octopus bimaculoides
TCACCATCATTGTCATCATCATCATCATCAACACCATCATCACCATCATCCTGATCACCAGATTTTCCACTTCCTCTTCCTCCTCCTCTTCATCACCATCATCAACAACAAAAACCAA
>NW_026322528.1:128-358 GCF_001194135.2 Octopus bimaculoides
CTTCCTCTTCCTCCTCCTCTTCATCACCATCATCAACAACAAAAACCAATCACCACCACCAACAACATCTTCATCACCATCATCATCATCATCAACAACAACAACAACAACAACAATCCCTCCACATCACAGACATGCATATAAATGCTCTCACACACACACACACATCACAGCTAGAACACACAGACACACTACAGTATGTGCACACAGACACACCATACGCAGACAAC
>NW_026322528.1:1872-2005 GCF_001194135.2 Octopus bimaculoides
CCACATATACATATTTATACAACACACATCCTTATACAAACATACACATACATATACATACACACATATACCAGCTCATACATACACACACACAATTGATATTCAATACTATCACCAACGACTTTACACACAC
>NW_026322529.1:0-492 GCF_001194135.2 Octopus bimaculoides
TATTATTATTATTATTATTATTGACTGAGAGAGCAGCACATGCCATCAAATTGACACTTGGGTACAAATATAAGAAGCCTAATATACTCAGCATGACTACCCATCTGATAAGGGTACACCACGCACATGCACCACAACCATATGTGCATGACATGGTGATCTCATATCTAGATAGACAGCGTATAACCTTGCAGGTGTGGCCCAATGAGAACTTTCTTCAAGTACACTCAAAAGGTCCCTGAAGGCCCATTCCACTCAAAAGGACCCTGAATAAAGTTTGTTTAAGGATGATAAATGAAACACCTATGTTTCGAGAGGTGAATTATTCAAACCCCAAAGAATTCCTCTCAACACATGGCTATGATGCACCCCAACTACTTCTGCTTATCATCCGAGATGCATATATCATCAACCACTAAGGGACATTATCAACTGATCTATGTATATAGATGTATATATATATATGTATATATGTATGTATGTATGTATGTA
>NW_026322530.1:0-201 GCF_001194135.2 Octopus bimaculoides
ATGTTTGTATGTATGTATATACACAAGTATGTGTATATATATATATGGGTATGTACATTGAATAGAGTATAAAAAAGTAAAAATTATCCTGGCGGATACCGTATTACTTCTCAGATTAGTTTAGAAGCTGGCTATCTACAACGGCCAATTATATAGTACTCAAGCTTGCTGACATTGCAACAGCTAGAATGCATAGTTACA
>NW_026322531.1:0-831 GCF_001194135.2 Octopus bimaculoides
ATATGTATATATATATGTATATATGTATATATATATGTATATATATAAGACCGTTTGGTCTTATAATCAGCCTTACAAAAACCAAAGCACTGCTTACCCCTGCTCCTGGAGAATATTATATTGAATCCAATAACGTTGTTTTTTTAACCAAATTGAGAGCTGTTGACAAGTATGTTCCCCGGTCACACAATCAAGCGAGAGTTTCTTAGAAGCTGCAATACTTTTGCTCATCCTGAAAGATTCTGCTGCTTCCGAAAAATTCGATGAGAGAGTCTCATTCGATCGCGACATAACCATCAATACCAACAGCTTTGTGAATAGAACGTGCGTGTTTACTGTTCTTTTGTACTCTAACAAAATTTGGACGATAAACTTTCAACATATTATAATGCTTGAGCCGTTTTAGCAGAAGTGTCCAAGGGGTGTGTTCGACATTAAATGGCAAAATAGAACTCCGGATATTGATGTCCTTGTCAGACCGCTATGCCCAATCATTGAGTTTCTTAGAACATCTCAAATGCGATGGACATGACACATGAACCGTATGGAAGATAGCAGAAACTCATAGCAACTGTTTATTGGTGAGCTACAACTTGTTGAGGCTTGGAGATAGTAGTAGCCATTGAATTTATCAAAAGATGTATTGTGCTGAAGGTCCGATTGCCAACATATCGGTTGAGGAAACACAACTAGATCACACAAAGCAGGGAAACGGTTGCATAATCAAGTACATGAACGACTTGAGAAATTTGTCACGTACAAACAATTATAGTGATTGAAAAAAACACATCCAAGCGTACTCCTCCTTGTTGACTCCAAATTCTTTAAATT
>NW_026322531.1:841-1670 GCF_001194135.2 Octopus bimaculoides
TGATAGTGTTTGTTTTCAAAATATTTAGTATTGTCATTCTTAACCGTCTTTTTTTCTTGACTATTGAGGAATGATTTAATAATTTATTATAACACAATTTCAACAGAGATCCTCTCAAATTTCGTTACTTTTAGCCACCTGATATGTAACGTAATTAATAACTGCCATCTTAGTACGTACACTATTGAAAGCCATTATATACTTGCCCTGTATGTGCTTATTAAACATTTCCATGCTTTGCACAATAATTTATTTCTTTTCAAAGATTTAAGGAACTCGAGCCTGATAGAGTATATACCGGATCAATATGAAAGCTACGTTTTTGACACAACTGTATACTATTATACACGTGTCTCTGCTGATAAGGTTAAAAAATTGTGAATGTCATCTTTGAACTAGAGAGGCTCGCAAAAGCACCAGGGTAGAAACATTATATATTAATTGAAGGAACCAACGTATAATTTCGTTCTCGCCCATATACAAACTAAAATTAATGGTAAAAATACAATTAATCACTACTACCTGTTGCCAGATTACAAACGTACACATATTAAAGACAACTAACTAATCCAGCATTAATATGTGACAATTAATCACTTCAAACTTGTATTCTAATTAATAACGATGTCAAATGCCTTTGTCTATGTACTGCATAATTACGTATTGCACATTCTAATCATTTGGATAGAAGTAATTAGTTATAGTTATATTAATGTAAATGTTGGTTGTCTCTCTCCATATAAGCTGGTGTGTGTATGGATATTGTGTGTGTGTGTATACATATATATATATATATATATATATATATATATATATATATATATATATA
>NW_026322531.1:2324-6185 GCF_001194135.2 Octopus bimaculoides
ATATATGTCTATCAGCATGGAGGTTTTTAATATATACACTAATATATGCGTAGACTGAATCATTTATCTATCTATTAGTATGTCTATGGAACTACCTTCAGCAATGTGTATATAATTATATAATTAGTAGTCTACCAAATTATAAATGTATATTTGCATTTGAGTCGATGTATGTCTTAAGCAGAAGCGCCAGGTCACCATAAAACAATCATAAAATATGCATATCTTTAATTAGGAATTAACTCATATATGAGATCATACTCTGAAACACGAATTACGATAACTTTTGCCTCTTTTTCTACAATATGCTCCCTTTTTTTCTTGCATTTTTCTACGAGGTACAAGAAAATGAAACATATTTTGAAAGATTTTCAGTCGATCTGGAAATATATATATATATATATATATATCTCAGGTTTACATTGGTTCCATAGCCTTCGTAAAACACGTGTAAATAATAGGTAGTACATAATTTAAGAAATACCTCTCCAGTTTTGATTTCACTATTAAATAAATATGTGGAGGCGCAATGGCCCAGTGTTTAGGGCAGCGGACTGGGGGTCATAGGATCGCGGTTTCGATTCCCAGACCAGGCGTTTTGAGTGTTTATTGAGCGAAAACACCTAAAGCTCCACGAGGCTCCGGCAGGGGATGGTGGCGAACCCTGCTGTACTCTTTCACCACAACCTTCTCTCACTCTTACTTCCTGTTTCTGTTGTGCCTGAAATTCCAAGGGTCAGCCTTGTCACACTGTGTTACGCTGAATATCCCCGAGAACTACGTTAAGGGTACACGTGTCAATGGAGTGCTCAGCCACTTGCACGTTAATTTCACGAGCAGGCTGTTCCGTTGATCGGATCAACTGGAACCCTCGACGTGGTAAGCGACGGAGTGTCAGCAACAACAATTTAATAAACATATCACTCTTATTAAATAAATGCATAGGTGTGTATTTTGCTATCTTTTACTTTTAATTGCCGATTTGTATATTTGAATAGCTTTCAAAATAAAGGAATATCAACGATGTAAATTGCGAGCATTTTGCGAAAACTTAAATAGGAAGAAATCCATAAGACGTCACTACACAAATTTTTGGACCATCGTTTATATCGTCAAATATATCGAATGGATTAAAACCAACCTAGTAGCTACAACTGCGTACATTAATAGCTACGTTATTTCCAAATCATATTGATTACAAACATAAAAGACATATTGGCAGTTTTATTCGAAGGATTCACCATATATTAAATAAACAGACTGGGGAAGGTTTGACCGTTTTTCATCTTGAGCGCACCCAATCAGAGGTCAACAACAAGAACATCTATGTATACTGTTGATTTTGAACTGAATCAGCAGACATTGGATGTTGGTATTTTGATATGTGTTCATCGCCACGTCTTTATTAATAGTCTTATCAATGTCTTTCATGATAAGCAGGGAAAGAATTGTCCATTTTCCATGTTATTTCTCTTTAGGTTTCTTGCACTTTTGACCATTTAGCATTTAAACCAGCTATTTCAAGCACAAGCGTTCTACTTGTTTTCTGGTCAAACGAACTAGATATAGTCATTCAAACGTAACCTGCAATGTTATCCTAATAATAAAGAATCATATCTTTGAAATCTTGACTCTAAGAGATAATACCTGATTAATTCAAGATAATGGTAAATGAATAATTATTACATTTCAGAGAATCCTCTGAACGGTAATCCCCAATAACTGCCTACCCGAAAAAAAAAAAAAACAGAAGTTTTTTTCAAAGCGGTCTGCATCGTAAATACTTGCGTGTACAAGATTCATTGTACTAATAAGAAATACGAATGATGATCAGGTTTTCTGTGTTACCTCTCACTGAGCAACACTTCCTTATATGACATTTGTTTGGTGAATTCCTTCCTTGCTTACCAACCACATAGTTCCGGGTTCAGTCCTGCTGCGTGACAATTTGAGCAGGCGTCTTCTACTATAGCCTCGGACCGACCAAAGCCTTGTGAGTGGATTTGGAAGACGGAAACTGAAAGAAGCCTGTCGTTTATATGTAGATATATGTGAGTTTGTTTGTGTGTGTTTGTCCCCTCCCCCAACAACGCTTGACAACCGATGCTGGTGTGTTTACGTCCCTGTAACTTAGCAGTTCGGTAAAAGAGACCGATAGAATAAGTACTAGGCTTACAAAGAATAAGTCCTGGGGTCGATTTGCTCGACGACTAAATGCGGTGCTCCAGCATGGCCGCAAGTAAAAGAGTAAAAGAGGAATTACGCAGAATTGAACCGTATCTATATCCTTTGTTTGTGTTGACATTTTCCTTGTATTGTTCGATCATTGTTATTTCGTGAAACTTACCGCTTCGAGAAATAAGGTACAGTAAGATACGTTACAAAATGGAAGGAACGCAGGGAATAATAGAATGTGTTCGGCAAATCCCTTGAAGACGGTATACCATTATGAATACATGGCAAAGTGTTAACGTATATTTCTTAAGTGTTCATATATCTTCGTTTGTGAATGTTATCAATATGGCTTATGTTGTTTACCTGTTTGCATACTCATATTGACAACACATTCTTCAACTGAACACAATATTTCTTAATTAAAAAGGAAGGGTTGTTTCAATGTAAAACTTGATTTTGGCAAATCAGATTGAAATTCTAAAACATGCTTTCTGTTTTCAGCTGTTTATCTAGTCAGGTTCAATACAATTTGTTTTATTTGTCTCACCAATAAATATAAAAAAAAGAAAATGCGACGTTTCCATCAATGGATGCCTGATTAAGAATTAACGAGACTGTTTTCACATTAGAATTTAAAAGAAAAATACAGAAATGTATTTTTGTAAATAGTATGCCTGACAAAATCGATTTATGTAAAATTCATTATGTGTAACAAAGAAAATATTGGTTACTTTTTACTGTATTTCCATAACGTAAACACGAGAGAGTCTACGTTTTATGTTGAAAAATCTTTAATTAACTTAGATTTTTCTGACATATTTTCTGTAAAGCATAAAGGAGCTGTTTGAATTTTAAGCACTGTTAGATAAAGATGCAGAATATATATTCATATTTACAGGATCTAGTCGAAATATATGCAGTTTTACGTATAGTGTTTTTTTTCTTTTTTACCTTAAAGGAGTTTAAGTTTAGCATTTTCATTGATAAGCATAAGCCATGTACATGAGAGGAACAAAAATATGAGCTGATAATGTGTTTGTTTCAGAATAAAAAAAGTATACACATCTGAGCAAACACAACGCAGAGAAGCCAAATGGTGAATACGTACTCAATGAATATATCAAAGGAGCAGAAAGCTATGGAAACTGCTCAAATAATGGATTATACAAACAGAATGTAAACTTAAAACAAGCGTTTACGATCTTAATTTACATACATATGACAAAATTATGGCAGCGGATTTAAATGGAATGAATTGAGAGGGTAAACACTGCCTAGAATAATCAATTCCGTAAATAAATATTATGTTGGGGAGAAGAAGTACAATATCACGTATTGTCATTCTACAACGACGGCTCTTGTTTAAAAAAAAACATACACATTACAAATTGTACCCTCTCTTACACATAATCTTTTTACAACGATATGTAAATGTTAACATATATAAGCATTATGATTGCATACACACACATATACAGACACACATACACACACACACACACACACACACATATATATATACACACCTACATATGTGTATGTGAGTGTGCATTTTATGTACATTTAATATATATATTTTTTCAAATACACCTAACTGTGCCAATATATAAGCATGTATATATGCATACATATGTCTATAAATAAATATGTATGAATATATATATATATATATATATATATATATAT
>NW_026322532.1:0-207 GCF_001194135.2 Octopus bimaculoides
ACTTATATGTTCAATGATCAATTAAGTGCAACGACCTCCATAATAACCAGTCTTCAATTTGATTTTCCGTTCCTAAGTTAACCGAAAACATAGATTGCCGTGGTACTCTTAAACCTTCTCGGTAGTTCAATTATTTGGTGAAAAAATACTACCAAAACAACGTAAACCGTCCAAAGGACGGGTGCGTTAGCTAGTATATATATAGAT
>NW_026322533.1:0-327 GCF_001194135.2 Octopus bimaculoides
GTGTGTGTGTGTGTGTGTGTGTGTGTGTGTGTGTGTGTGTGTGCTTGCTACAGCTTTATGTTAGCAAGAATGGAAGACATTACCCATAGCTGAATTCCATTGAAGATGCCAGCTAACATGATTAGTGAGCTGTTTATATAAATATGATGTATATTTGTAGTTTCAAAACACATTGGTCTTAGTCTTTTGTCTACATAAATTGCTGCTTAGTTATGAAGATATCCAACTGTAGATGCCAGTCAGTTATGAAGCAAATAGTCAGGTAGCAACACAACACTAGTCATGTGTTGTTATATGGTGGAACACACTACTATTACATAGTATGGC
>NW_026322534.1:0-840 GCF_001194135.2 Octopus bimaculoides
TATATATATATATATATGTTATACACCCGATGAGCTCAGTCAGCTTGAATCTACCAAATCCGCTTACTAGGATTTAGTGGGTCGGGGGCTATAATAGGAAACACTTACCCAAAGGGGCACACAGTGGGTTTGAACTCAGAAGTCTGTAGTTTGGAAGTAAGCATCTTACCACGCAGCTACACCTGTGGTGATATAACTGTTCGCTATTGTAATTTTGAATGGATTTAGAGAATTTGTGACATGAAATTATATTGAAACTGGGCAGCGAATTACTGTTACTTACGTATTCTGCTCATAAATTGCCAAATGACACTTTCGTAGTACAATTCAGTAGAAGTATGTACAATGTGCAGCCCGTGTGTGATAGAAACACTTCATCCTAAATGTACATCATGATCACTAAGAACACCTAATGTTACATTGGAATTCTCCACCATTTTGTAAACTCAATAACACACATGAAGCCAGCAATCAATGTCCTAGAGAATGCCTGCGTCAGTAGATAAAGAACAGTCATAAAAACAATATGTCACAGAAACAAACAGAGGATGATTATAACGTAATATCCTCCAACGAAAAGTCTGCTGGATCGTAGCTGAGTTGGATAAAAATAAAACCAAAAAAAGAAACGAAGCAACTTGTTGATGCAATCAGCATGAAAGGAATCCTTATACAATTATGTGCCTTATTTTTAACTGCATTTCAAAAACAAGCTGCTACTCTAAAAGTACACGAAGGCATGAAGAAAATATATATATATATAAATATATAGATTTATATATATATACATATATATATTTGTATATACATATATATATATACATATATATATATATATAT
>NW_026322534.1:1666-2302 GCF_001194135.2 Octopus bimaculoides
TATCTATCTATCTATCTATCTATCTATCTATCTATCTATCTATCTATCTATCTATATATATATCTACTAATATATATATATATATATATTAGTTGTGTAGGTAGACTTACATACATACATGTCTGTTATTGAACATAAGAATAAGATATAAAAATGTACCTGAATCGTTCGTAGACGTTGGCGTATAATTCATATTATGTAAACTTACATTACAGCTTATCATACAAGGAAATTGTATGTTAAACGATGATGGTCGTATCGTATTCTCATCTGGATGAGATGATTGCTACAAGGACACAGATAATACATTCTAAGATGTCATAAGACTTATAAATACGATGGTAGAAAATTTTAAAGAATAATATAAAACTATCAACCTGTTGCTATTATAAAGACGTAAATACACCACACACCCACATATGTAAATATAAGTCTTGCATGTGTGCGTATATGTTTCTCTTTCTCATTCTCTTCGTCTCTCTCTCTCTCTCTCTCTCTGTCTCTACCTCCATATGTATATAAATATATGATATACATACACGTATATTTATGTATACATGTAAGCACGTATATTCACATATTAAATGCATATATATACATACATACATATATACATACATACATATATATATATAT
>NW_026322535.1:0-219 GCF_001194135.2 Octopus bimaculoides
AGTGCAAAATGCATCGCAATGCATTAATAATAAATGTAATGCATCAGTTCCTGTCATATATAACAGAATGTCGAAACTTTGGTTATCTCCCTTGAGAAAAGCTATACCGACCTTTGTCTCTCTTAATTAATGCTACTGGAAATACCGTACAATTCATTAGCAAATGGGCAAATATTACTCTTTTACTCTTTTACTTGTTTCAGTCATTTGACTGCGGCC
>NW_026322536.1:0-111 GCF_001194135.2 Octopus bimaculoides
ACCACAAGGTCAATGTCGCCATGGCACCCTGCCAGTTGACCGCAGGTGACATGTGCACATTAAGGCGCCTGGGCCCACTGTTCCCCAAGCCCTTCTGGATGGTATCAGCGA
>NW_026322536.1:121-230 GCF_001194135.2 Octopus bimaculoides
AGGCGCCTGGGCCCACTGTTCCCCAAGCCCTTCTGGATGGTATCAGCGATGCACTCGGCCTTGGCACCTGGGGGTAGTCCATGAACCCATGCTCTAATTGTTCACCTTC
>NW_026322536.1:405-541 GCF_001194135.2 Octopus bimaculoides
CCCCCTGGAGATGAAAAATTTCTTTGCTGGCAAACAAATTGCTAACTCTCTTTCAATAACCTCTTTGTTGAAGAGGGTAATGGCATTGCATGACCTACAATAGGTCCGTATGACCACTGTCCTCTTCTCCATTTCT
>NW_026322536.1:551-819 GCF_001194135.2 Octopus bimaculoides
AACCACTGCTTGGGTGGGCACAGTTTCCACTCCAAGACAGTTTTATTCTTTTTTGCCATACCTTCAAAAAAAGTTCAAAATATTCCACAAAAATCCAGCGAAAAGTTCAACAAAATGGTTCACAGTAAAAAATAAATAAATAAATAAATACAAAAAGAACAGGAAGACAGAGCAGAGAAAAAGAAGGAAGGAAGACAGTTCAAGAAACAGCAACACAATTCTGGCCACTCGGCAATCCTAGCCCACAGGTACTCCAATAAGGTATTCC
>NW_026322536.1:924-1126 GCF_001194135.2 Octopus bimaculoides
ACACCCACAAAAACAACAGTTCTCGCAATTAAGTGAGACAAAAAGTTTTTCACAAAAAATTCTCAGTCCGCCGTCATGGTGAGTCGAACACGCCCCGTGTCTTCAACTTGGCAGACGAAATCAAAATAAGTTCCTTCCTGGAGTTCAAGATTTTTTATCAAATATTGGCACCATCTTCTGTCAACATCTGTGAATGTATAAT
>NW_026322537.1:0-344 GCF_001194135.2 Octopus bimaculoides
GAAGCTATGCCAACACTATGGAATAACAACAGAAAAAAGATGGCATAGGCACACGCCAGAAAAGGTCACAGAAAACGAGAAAGCAACTATATTTTGGGATATGCCAATACACACAGATAGAGAAATTAAGGCCAATAGGCCAGATATAATTGTCAAAGATCATGAAGAAAAAAAATGCTTTCTAATTGATGTATCAATACCAGCAGATGACAACGTTTCCCTAAAAGAAATGGAAAAACTTTCAAAATACAAAGAGCTGGAAATAGAGGTAACTCGAATATGAATCTAAAACAAAAACAATTCCTATCATAGTAGGTGCCTTAGGTATGATAAAAAAATATTCA
>NW_026322538.1:0-273 GCF_001194135.2 Octopus bimaculoides
TGTGTGTGTGTGTGTGTGTGTGTGTGTGTGTGTGTGTGTACGCACACACGCAAACGTCATGTCAGATACTCTTTACCAGAAAAAGTAACGATGGGGAGAATGTAAGTAGACGGACAATAAAATGCTTACCAGCCAATAAGACGAAGACTTGATTACGTATATATATATGTGTGTATATATATATACATATATATATATATGTGATCGTGTGTGTGTATGTATTCTTTTTCCGATGTTACGATTTTCTATATACCGGAGTAAATAAGCATAGCT
>NW_026322539.1:0-164 GCF_001194135.2 Octopus bimaculoides
ACGTACGTTACAACGTATATATGTATCTACGTACATACGTGCGTAACTACGTATATATATACGTATGCACGTTCGTAACTACGTTTGCATGTATGTATGTACGTAAGTACATACGTAAGTACGTATGTATGTACGTACGTATGTATGTACGTACGAACGTAACT
>NW_026322539.1:296-425 GCF_001194135.2 Octopus bimaculoides
ACGTACGTGCGTAACTACGTATATATATACGTATGTACGTTCGTAACTACATATGCATGTATGTACGTAGGTGCGTACGTAACTACGTATGTATTTACGTACGTACGAACGTAACTACATATGTATGTA
>NW_026322539.1:457-636 GCF_001194135.2 Octopus bimaculoides
TGTACGTAGTACGTACGTTACAACGTATATATGTATCAACGTACGTACGTGCCTAACTATGTATATATATATAAGTATGTACGTTCTGAACTACGTATGCATGTATGTATATACGTAAGTACGTACGTTACTACGTATGTATGTACGTACGTACGTAACTACGTATGTATGTACGTACG
>NW_026322539.1:646-802 GCF_001194135.2 Octopus bimaculoides
ACGTATGTATGTACGTACGTACGTAACTACGTATGTATGTACGTACGTAAGTACGTTACTACGTATGTATGTACGTACGTACGTAACTACGTATGTACGTACGTAGGTAACTCCGTATGGATGTATGTACGTAGTACGTACGTTACAACGTATATA
>NW_026322540.1:0-534 GCF_001194135.2 Octopus bimaculoides
TATATGTTAAATAAAGTGAGACAACAAAGCCATGGCTGTGTGGAATGTTTAGAACGGATATAAATAGAGTTAGCCTTACAGCTGTTTCCGGGATATTAGGGATATCCCTTCGTTAGAGACGATATGAGAGAATTAAATAGAGAGAAATCGTACAGATCACTATAAGAAGTAATTTTGGCCCCTTATATTAAACTCTACTATTTCCCTGTATTTAGCTCTATTATATCGCTTCTGATGGAGGAATATCACTAACATCCCAGTAACAGCTGTCACACTAACTCTCTCTTTGTAAATGTCCTAAAAATTCCACGTAATCTTGACATTATTCTCTCATGCTCAAACAAAACCCACATTAGAATTCTCACTCGTATTATCAGGGAACCGTGAGTTTAACTACCGTCCTTCCGTAGCACTCACATAGCCTTACCTGATATCATGTGAATACCAATACCTCTCATATCATTGTATATATATATGTGCGTATGTATTTGTGTGTTGTGTATGTGATTATATTTAAATACATATGTCTATATA
>NW_026322541.1:0-269 GCF_001194135.2 Octopus bimaculoides
CAACCCATGCTAGCATGGAAAGTGGACGTTAAACGATGATGATGATACACTCACACACACACACACATGCACGCATTCACTCACACACATACACACACACACATACATACATATATACATACAAATTCTATTCTACTATTTTCTTCTCTTCTCTTATTCTATTTCCGTGATAAAATTTCTCCCAGGTGTAACTCATTACAATTCGTATTGGTCTAACAGCTCTTAATGTTTGTCTTTGTTGATTGGTTTACTCTGTATGTCCACTCTGT
>NW_026322542.1:0-120 GCF_001194135.2 Octopus bimaculoides
GTGTGTGTGTGTGTGTGTGTGTATATACATATGTATGTATATATATATATGTATATACATATGTATGTGCATATATACATACATACATACATACATACATATATACATATACATATATAT
>NW_026322542.1:209-363 GCF_001194135.2 Octopus bimaculoides
TAAACATATATATATATACATATATATATACATATATATATATATACATAATACATGCATACATGTATATATATTGTATATAAGTATATATATATACATATATGTATGTATACACATATATGTATGTATGCATATACATATATATATGTATGTA
>NW_026322543.1:0-249 GCF_001194135.2 Octopus bimaculoides
TATATATACATATATACATACATATATATACATACATACATATACATATAAACATACATATATATATATATGTATATATATATATATATATGAATCTATATATACATACATGTAAATATATACATAGATATATATAAGGGGAGAATTCACAAATAAACAAAAGGCAAAGACAGGTAGCGTAGACAACAAACACATGTACGCTCGGGAAGTGAAAAAGTCTTTAATGTTTCAAGCCTATGCTCTTCCACA
>NW_026322544.1:0-245 GCF_001194135.2 Octopus bimaculoides
TATATATATATATATATATGTATATATATATATATATAAAGAGAGAGAGAAAGAGAGAGAGAGAGGGGCCTCAACACTTCTTTCCAGCCCATTGAATCGATCATGTGGTATAGATTGGTATGAATTGAACCAGAAACTTTGATACGAGAAGGAAATGACAGGCAGATGTTGGTTGCAGTCTGTTGGATAACTTACCTTATATAGTAAAAGGTGGCAGTGGAAGCTGTGGTGGTGGCAGTGGTGGT
>NW_026322545.1:0-220 GCF_001194135.2 Octopus bimaculoides
TTTCTCGCATATTTTGTGTTATTAGGACACCATTCGTTTTTCTAGCGTTAAATTTGTGTGACATTTAGAAATTCCGTAATCAGATATTTGTTTCTATCAAGTCAATACCCCTCTTATCTAATGCAGCAGTTGCGGTAGGTCATCAACAGAGATAAACTTTTGTAATAACCGTTCCAAATTGTGATACAAGACCAACGGTTTCAGAGGAGGATGTGAATTA
>NW_026322546.1:0-560 GCF_001194135.2 Octopus bimaculoides
GTCTGGGAATCGAAACTGCGATGCTATGACCGCGAGTCCGCTGCCCTAACGACTGGACCATTGCGTCTCCACTGTGGTTATAGTAATGATTCAGAATAAGGGAATAAGGGAATATGGGAGATTAAGGGAACAGGATTCAGCAAGAAACAGGAAAAGTGAGACTACTTTTCTTCTTCATCATCCTCCTCATCATTTTGCGTACTCTTCCATCTTCTCCTTTCCTCCCTTCTTTCTCTCTTCCTTCCTCCTTTCCCTTGTCCTCCTCCCTTCTCTGCAACGAATTCCGTCAGGCATGCGCAGGCACACACGCATCATTTTTCTGGTTCTCTCACGATCATTGCAATAGTTCAAAAGAATAAAAAAACAGGAAAGTCGATTTCAAAGGGAGACTATACATACAACGATTTCATTCTATTTTTTCAAGGGAGAAAACTCCTATTTAACTATCCAAGGGAAGTAACCCTTACATAAACTTTTCACTCGACGATGATATATTTTGTTTGTCAGTTCGCGGAGCTATCATCGCCAGCAACTGGTGGATTTAAATTTAGTCATGAGTA
>NW_026322547.1:0-461 GCF_001194135.2 Octopus bimaculoides
GATGATGATGATGATGATGATGATGATGATGATGATGATGAAGTTGATGGGGAGTATAACGGTGGTGAAGGTATGGTGGATAGCGCTATTGTTAGTACCGTTGCTTGTTGGTGTTATACGGTGTATTGACGAATAACCTGCGGAGATTTCTGACCTAGACGGAATTACAAAAGATCAAGCATGTTGTTAATATAAATACAGATACATACATACATACATACATACATACATACATACATACACATAACCAATAACCACACGCACACATATCATGCAATCATAGTTATAGTCACACGTGCGCAGCAGGACACACGTGCGCAGCAGGACACACGTGCATACAAACTTATCTACACGATGAATATGTATATATATCCGTGTACTAGCCATTTCAACCGACGTTTGTGTGGTTTTTTATAACATTTTGTAGATGCTCAAACACGTGCAGATAAGTGATACACACG
>NW_026322547.1:471-631 GCF_001194135.2 Octopus bimaculoides
TATAACATTTTGTAGATGCTCAAACACGTGCAGATAAGTGATACACACGCACAAACAAGTACGAGTAAATATACATACACGTAAAGACGTGAATGAATGTACGCATGCAAGCATGGATGGATAGATAGATAGATAGATAGATAGATAGATAGATAGATAG
>NW_026322548.1:0-439 GCF_001194135.2 Octopus bimaculoides
CATACAATTTCTTGTACATTGTGAGGACATTATTTTACAGACTAAATTAAGAGTTCTAGATGGGTTGTGATTTTCATGTTTTCAACCATTCAGTTTGGGTGAGAATTTCGTTATGAAGTATTTCTCCATATTTTTCCTGAAGGAGGTGTCGTTCCTTGGGCATTTATAGAAGGGAAAGATCTTAAATTTTCCTTCTCCACATGCTTCTAAGTGTTCACTCAGTGGAATCTTTCGTAGTTCCGCCTGTCAGACATGTTGTCGGTGAATTCTGTCTCATTGGCATAAAGAATTTCCAGTTTCACCTATATAAGTCTCCTTGCATGTGGGGCAGGTTATGCAGTGTATTACGTTCTGCATCTTGCAATTCATGTCTGCATTTACTTTGAATATGTGACCACTCTTAAATTTTATTTGTTTGTTCCCCTCTATATATTTGTAG
>NW_026322549.1:0-427 GCF_001194135.2 Octopus bimaculoides
TCATGTTATGCGGCTTGACTGGTTTTATCATCGCCTTGAAATTATATTTAAAAAATGGCTCCCTAGATTAATCATTACAAATGTTAGATCAATACAAACATACAAAAGGAAAATACTTCTATGAATGAAACATAAAATACGTGAGATAATGATGAAACTATGTTGAAACTTGCTACAAGTTGATTTTTCCATCAATAAGAATTGATCACTTCTTCAATCACAATTACATTTTTGTCTTACCTGAAACTGATGCTCTAAAATTGATACTCTTGTCGAATTATCTGTTTCCTTTAGTCTAGCGAATTCTTCTGAAATGTCACTGACATCGACGTCGTAATCTCCTGTGAAAATGTTCTCGACTAAAACATCATATATAAACTCCAGCTGTACCTGAAAACAGAGATGAATGAGTCTAAAATTGCATGAA
>NW_026322550.1:0-524 GCF_001194135.2 Octopus bimaculoides
GTGTGTGTGCGTGCGTGTGTGCGTGCGTATGTGCGTGTGTGTATGTAAGAGAGAGAGACAGAGAGAGAGGGAGAGAGAGAGGTAGTATAAAAAAGAAAGTCCATTAAAGATCTATTCAAGCAGACAAGATAAAGAAATGGCAGATAACTACTGGTTTCTTCTCGTACTGAATCGACACATCATTAGATGAGATGTTCATAGCTGACAGCTAATTAGCAAACCTATTATAACGTCTCAGACATGGCACAAAAGCTTTACTTGTCCGGATTAACTTAATATCGTCGAAGAACATGACCAAGTGGTACATTTCTTTTAATATAGCAAGTAATTCTTCTTTTGTTAAGAAGAAAAGAAACCGTCATCATGTATATATGTCTGTGTGAATGTATATGTGTCTGTATGTGTATATATATATATATATGTGTGTGTGTGTGTGTGTGTGTGTGTGTATAAACATATGTATATATATATATATGTGTGTGTGTGTGTGTATATATGCATGTATTAAACACACTCATACATAT
>NW_026322551.1:0-405 GCF_001194135.2 Octopus bimaculoides
AAACAAAAAAAGCAAGACAATACAAAACAATAAACAAATTTGAAAAGAAAAAAAACGACTGTAAAAAATAATTGATAATGATGATGATGATGATGATGATGATGATGATGATACTTGACAAGTGAGGATAATACAAATGAAGACACTGACAAGTGCAATGACAATGACAACACAACTGCTGCTGATGATAGTGAGGAAGCGTAGGGGGAGGAAGGGGAGGATGATGATGACGACGATGATGATGATGATGATAATAGTGATGATGATAGACAGAAATTTAGTCATAATGATGAGGATAAATAGTAAATAGTAGGATGAGGGTAATGATGCTGTTAGTTAGAGACAGGAGGTTGAGAGTAATGACAGATGATAATCCTGATGCTGCTGCTGCTGATGATGATGATG
>NW_026322552.1:0-418 GCF_001194135.2 Octopus bimaculoides
ATTTTGATGTTGATGTACTTGACTCAATAGGTCTCCTCAAGCACAGCAGGGCGCCCTATGATCCAAGGTACTTTTGAATGGGCTGGGGCTGGTTATGCAAAACTGGTGTAGAATACAGCCGTGAACTCACTTTATTTGCCAGGTCTTCGCAGTCACAGCATATCTCCAGAGGTCTCGGTCTTTCATCATTGCCTCTGTGAGGCCCAACATCGAAGGTC
Source organism: Octopus bimaculoides (assembly GCF_001194135.2). NCBI lineage: Eukaryota > Metazoa > Mollusca > Cephalopoda > Octopoda > Octopodidae > Octopus > Octopus bimaculoides. The sequence continues at coordinate 219 of NW_026322552.1, forward strand.
ATGCTTGACCCTATGTCTTCATCCCATGTCTTTCTGGGTCTACCTCTACTCTGGATTCCTTCAACTGTTTGGGAGTGGCACTTCTTCACACATCTCTCTTCATCCATCTGTAGTGCATGATCATACCAGCGCAAACATCTCTCTTGCACCCCACATCCTATGCTTCTTATGTCCAACATTTCTCTCAGGGCGCTTACACT
>NW_026322553.1:0-248 GCF_001194135.2 Octopus bimaculoides
TAGATAGATAGATAGAAAGACTAATAGATAAACAGACAGACAGCTAGCTAGATAGATAGATAGGTGGACGGCCGACCGGACAGACAGATAAATAGATAGATAGATTGACAGACAGACAGAGATAAAGAGACAGAGCAAGCTAGATAGATAGATAGACAGACAGACAGGTAACTAGATAAATAGACAAATAGATGGACAAACAGAGACAGATAGATTATTATGTACTTCACCAGGCATGAGATAACTTA
>NW_026322554.1:0-313 GCF_001194135.2 Octopus bimaculoides
TGATGATGATGATGATGAAGACGATTGTGATGATGATGATGATGATGAGAGGGAGGATAGATAATATTCACTTTTCATCATAGATTAAAAAAGTTAAAAGGAAATTGCATAAAAAGAACTTATTATTCATGTATATGCATACATCATAAGTGTGTATGGATGTGGGTGTATGTATGTGTGAATAGGTATGGACATCTAAAGTATGTATGTATGTGTGTATGTATGTATATGTAAGTGCATATGCACATGTATGCATGTGTGTATGTATCAACATACATAAGTTACAGAGTATTCAGCAGCAATTTTCATGTGA
>NW_026322555.1:0-507 GCF_001194135.2 Octopus bimaculoides
ATATATATATATATATATATGTGTGTGTGTGCGTGTGTGTGTGTGTGCGTATGTATATACATACATATTTATATAAATATATGCGTATAAATGCACACACACATGCATACTTACACATGCACACACACATATATAATATGAAAGCGGAGTGTACAAAATAGACGAAAGTAAATTAAGGGCCACTTGTGAATTCCTGACAAATGAACCCTTCACCCAGCGTTGTATTTATTTATTTATCTATTTATTTATCTATTTATTTATTTACTTAATTATTTATGTTTGATGTTGTAAATGCTAATTCAAGATCGAAGGAATTTCAGAAATTGAGAAATGTTATCTAAATGAGGCCATACTCGCTGTTATACACACACACACACACACACAGACACGCACACACAGACACACACACACACATATATATATATGTAAATATAGGTATGTATATATATAAATATGTGATGTGTGTGTATATATATATCTATATACACACACACACACACACACACA
>NW_026322556.1:0-283 GCF_001194135.2 Octopus bimaculoides
TACATATCTATGTGTGTGTGCTTTTGCGTTTGTCCCTCATCAACGTTTGACAATCTGTGTTGGTGTGTTTATATCTTAGTAAATTAACGGTTTACCAAGATAGTGCGATAGAATATGTACCAGCCTTTGAAAGATAAGTATTGAGGCGATTTATTTGAATAACATTTTTCATGGTGGTGCCCAAGAATAGCTGCAGTCTAATGACTGGAATAAGTTTAAAAATTTAAGTATGAAGAGTAAACATAAATGTACATATATATATGTATGTATATATATATATATA
>NW_026322557.1:0-318 GCF_001194135.2 Octopus bimaculoides
ACTACTACTACTACTACTTCTACATTTCGTGTGTTTTAAGTGGTGAGGTTATGGTATGTTTCTTGAACTCAATGAAAGCAGTTCTTTTTAGTGGTTATTGCACTTACTAAGGTTTCATTGCAGAATTGTATTTACCGCTTATGGCAACAGAAAAGAAAAACAGAAATGAATTTTGAAAAATCATATAATTTGCATATCATTTTCTCAACAAATCTTTACTTGTATAACAATATGACTTTTTCGTCTGGGGTAGCATTAAAATATATTGACTGGAAAATTCCAATGTGTTTGAAAATTTTGAAGATATGTGACTTAAAT
>NW_026322558.1:0-444 GCF_001194135.2 Octopus bimaculoides
TATACATGCACGTGTATATATACATATATATATATATATATATATATATAGATATATATAAAAAATTATGTGTATATGTATAAGCATATATATATGTGTGTGTGTGTATGTGTGTGTCAGTATGTGTGTATGTATATGCCTATTTATATATAAATAAATATGTGGGTATAAATAGGTGTTGTGCGTATGAGTGTGCTTGTGTGTGAAGGTGTGTGTTTGTTTCTATTGCATTAAACCCAGTAGGTATTTTCTATAGACTCGCTTGGTGTATTTATGAAGGTGTAATTGTATGATAAATATAAATTTGGATACATTTTAAAACATACATGCATACATACATACATACATATACATACACATATATTCAAACACATATATATGTATGTGTGCATACAGATATATACACGAATTTTCTTAGGAGCCATGGGGGAAAAAATAAAGTCA
>NW_026322559.1:0-312 GCF_001194135.2 Octopus bimaculoides
AGATAGATAGATAGATAGATAGATAGATAGATAGATAGATAGATGACAGTCAGTCAGACAGACAGATAAATACTTAAGCAAACACAAAGACATAATTAATTAATGAGGTGTTTTGAAAAAAAGATTGTTTCTCTGCTTCCGTATGTATATAAGTCGAAGTGTCAGAGAGAGAATGAGTTTAAAGCAAATAAACGTGTGTCAGATTGCTTCATAACCAGCCACACGCAGACATATATAAATACCATCTCTTTCTGGCTGTCTATCTATCTGTCTGTCTGTCTGTTTCTCTCACTCTCTCTCTCTCTCTCTCTC
>NW_026322560.1:0-827 GCF_001194135.2 Octopus bimaculoides
TAAAACATTTTACTTCGACGGTAATTTATAACTTTTTTATTTTCACTTAATTCCACTTTCATCTTTAATTGTTCTTCGCTTCATAGCCATAAACACATACGCACACGCGCGCGAGCTGTAGCATTATTTCAACTGATACTGCATACTGGACAATTGCATAGTTTTGTTATTTACGTAACTTTGTAAAAATACAGAACAGTTTAGCTTCAAATATCCCAAAATCCGTTGGTTGATAGCGTATGCAAAAAATAATCAATTCGGTTAACTGCACGATTTTTTCCCACCAATTTATAATTATTTTCTGCAAAAAAAAAAAAAAAAAAAAATGGAGAAATGAAGCATAAAATGAACATTTGACTTGATATGAATAAGATGATTCTGGATGCTTTTGTTTTCGACTAGGTACAATTTCGTCTTTACGAACAACCGATAAACCAATATTAATAGAGAAATCTATCTAAATTATTGCCAACATTTCTATGAATTAAAGACTATCGATATTGAGATTCCGGTGTAACACTATCTAATTTTTAATTGTGTGAATAATATCATCAATAAATAAATAAATCAGTCATTGTAGATGAAACTAGTAAAAAGATTGTTTGAATCAAGCGACGAATGGACGCTGATGTTTACATAAATGATTACACTAAAGGCGACAAGATGACAAAATCGTTAGTAAGCCGAACAAAATCTTAGCAACATTTCTTCTGGTTTTACGTTCTGAGTTCAAATGTAGCTGGGGTCAGCTTTGTCATTTATTCTTTCGGAGAGCGTCGATGAAATAAGTACCTGCTGAGTACATAAAATTGTTGGCTTTGTGTCAA
>NW_026322561.1:0-462 GCF_001194135.2 Octopus bimaculoides
ACAACTTCCAGAGATCCCTGGCCTGGCAGTGCTATCGGGAAGCACTACCCATTCGGGATAAGCCCTACAGGCATGGCTCGAGAAACATGGGGCCGACCTGCCTGAGATGCAGGCAGAGCAACAAAATTGTTCTGCACGCACTCGTACAGTGTCCCACCATTTCCGAGCTGTGGGCTTACGTCAAACAACTGCTATCGCGTGTGGGACAAGTCAGTTTATCAACCGAGTCTATTGTGACTATTGTCATGCCTCCTTCCTTGAAACAGGAGGGAAAAGCTATTTTCATTGTACTTGTGGCTATGGCGAAAGAATGTGTATGGTGGATGCGTCTGAAAGGTCTAGAGACAAAGACTTTCCTCTCTGGTGAATCTCTCATCAACTTCTTCAAGTATCACTTGAATAGAGAGGCAAGTGTTGTCTAGCGAATGTTTCCAAAAAAGATGGGTGAATGTAGCAAGGATG
>NW_026322562.1:0-408 GCF_001194135.2 Octopus bimaculoides
ATGCTGACATCCTAACCACTTAGCCACACGCCTCCACCTGTATAAATATACGCATATATAAATATGTGCGTATATAGAAAGGTAGATACGCACATAAATATGTGCGTATCTACCTTTCTTTATACGCACACAAACTTATATACATATATCCACATATATATGCATAAATTCATGTATACATACAATCATAACGCATATAAATAGCTACACACTTATCTTAGTCATATATGTGAAGCTCATGCTTTCTTCTGTTTGTGTTCTGCATTCAGATACACATGATTACGCTTTCGCAGCATTAGCGACAACAAATGCAACATCAACAACAGCTATAGAAGCATTAGTAATTAAACAATAACAACATTGATAATAATAATAATAATAATAATGATAATAATAATAATAATAATA
>NW_026322563.1:0-814 GCF_001194135.2 Octopus bimaculoides
TTTCTGTTGTGCCTGTAATTCAAAGGGTCAGCCTTGTCACTGTGTCATGCCGAATCTCCCCCGAGAACTACGTTAAGGGTACACGTATGGAGTAATGTGGACTAACATAATTAGGTACAGTTATTTTCTACTCACCAGTTGGTTCTCTCAACATCTGGACTTTCCTCTTTGACAACTTTGGACCCTCTGAAATAAACAATTTCATGTTTTAAGCACTGTAGAATAAAATTCTTGATCATTATTAATAATCAATATTTTATTATTGTTAGACAATCCTATCATCATTGGTCAAATGGTGACCAACATACTTTTGGGGAGCATCTGTATACTTTCTACAGTATTACCATGTAATGATTCAAAATTTAGGTCCACAACAGAATAGACTAAACTTACCAAACCTTCTCCGTCTCTTGAGGCTTCCAGCAATTCTAACAATTCTGAAATTATTTAATTATCACCTGATAACAGTTTTTCTCTTAGTTTTGTTTTACTTTTCTTATATTTATGCCAGATCTATGACAAAACATTCTCGTTTCACCCCTCGACTTCTCTAATCAACATTGTCTCATCTTTTGCTTAATTCCAATGTATATATATATATATATATATATACACACCTGCTCTCATTGTTATTGGTTACTGCTAGTAATCTTTAACTTAATTACTCACCTCAGTTCTCCAGAATGTAATTAGATGTGGGGAAATACCTGAAGATATTTCAATGTCATTCATCCTCCTTAATAAAGCAGGTCGAACAGAAAGTGATATCAGATCGAACAGGAAGTGATATCAGGTCGAACAGAAAGTGATATCA
>NW_026322563.1:1331-2051 GCF_001194135.2 Octopus bimaculoides
ATCAGGTCGAACAGGAAGTGATATCAGGTCGAACAGAAAGTGATATCAGGTCGAACAGAAAGTGATATCAGGTCGAACAGGAAGTGATATCAGGTCGAACAGAAAGTGATATCAGGTCGAACAGAAAGTGATATCAGGTCGAACAGGAACTGATGTCTGGTGTCCTAAATTAACACACTACATTCACAGAAAACCTCATTAACGACATAAAACTTGTCATCCACACATTACGGTTGTGAAAATATTTGAAACGGTTCAGAAGAACTGATTCTCAAGAATACTAATCTATACATCAATCAAAGTCTCCCCACCCTTTTGATGTCTCCTCTCTAATGTTGGTCCCTAAAACCTCAGTTGAGATTTTCTTATTGAATCTCCTACTTTATAAAGGCTCACTCTGATATTCATTTAAGTGTAGTTGTTTTTAATTACCAACTTCCAAAGCTATTGATAAATCATTAATCACTCTAATCACTCACAATTAATAGTAAATCTTAAGCATTTACTAACAGAACCTTGGAGATTTATTGATATTTAGTCACCATTTATAATTCAGTATTCTTTATTATTCTTATGTTGCAGAAAGTAACCATCTTGAAGTGTGACAAGTCTTCTAATTGGACAAGGACAATGTTTTGTGGGAGTAATGAGAGGTATAATATCACAGAGACAGGTAATTTATTGTTTAAACCGCAGTTTATAATTATAATTAAGTGGAGA
>NW_026322564.1:0-287 GCF_001194135.2 Octopus bimaculoides
TATATATATATATCTGTTCATATGTATGAGTGTGCTTTTTATGTATGGGTTTGTGTATCTGCCTGTGTGTGCTAATATGTATATGTGTTCTAAGTATTAAGTGTGTATGAGTGCATGAAAATGTGTATGATGCATGAATGCGTATGATTATGTACATAGGAATTAGTATACGTATTTATTATTAAATTGTGGGTATGCACATTTATGTATGTAACTATGCCTGTGTCTGTATAGATGTGCAGATATATACATCTGTCTGTGTATGTGTATGGCAATGTGTGTGTGTG
>NW_026322565.1:0-545 GCF_001194135.2 Octopus bimaculoides
AGCAGTAGTGGTAGTAGTAGTAGTAGTAGTAGTAGTCGTGGTAGTAGTAGTAGCATCAGCAGCTGTAATAGCTGAAGCAGTAGTGGTACTAGTAGTAGTAATAGTAGTGGTACTAGTAGTAGTAGTAGTAGTAGTAGTAGTGGTAGTAGTAGTAGTGGTAGTAGTAGTAGTAGTAGTAGTAGTAGTAGTGGTAGCAGCAGCAGTAGTGGTTCTAGTAGTAGTAGTGGTACTAGTAGTAGTAGTAGTAGTGGTAGTAGTAGTAGTAGTAGTAGTAGTAGTAGTGGTAGTAGTGGTAGCAGCAGTAGCAGTAGTAATAGTAGTAGCAGCAGCAGCAGCCGTAATAGCTGCAACAGTAGTGGTAGTAGTAGTAATGGTACTAGCAATAGTAGTGGTGGTGGTAGTAGTAGTAGAAGTAGTAGTAGCAGCAGCAGCAGTAGCAGCCGTAATAGCTGCAACAGTAGTGGTAGTAGTAGTAATGGTACTAGCAATAGTAGTGGTGGTAGTAGTAGTAGTAGTAGTAGTAGTAGTAGTAGTAGTAGTAGTAG
>NW_026322565.1:876-1777 GCF_001194135.2 Octopus bimaculoides
CAGCAGCAGCAGTAGCAGCCGTAATAGCTGCAACAGTAGTGGTAGTAGTAGTAATGGTACTAGCAATAGTAGTGGTGGTAGTAGTAGTAGTAGTAGTAGTAGTAGCAGCAGCAGCTGTAATAGCTGCAATAGTAGTGGTAGTAGTAGTAATGGTACTAGCAATAGTAGTGGTGGTGGTGGTAGTAGTAGTAGTAGTAGTAGTAGTAGTAGTAGTAGTAGTAGTAGTAGTTACCTGTTTTTCATACGTGTAACAATTCGTCAGATGTGATCGCATGTGTCCTTGAAGCAACGCTAGCAGTCGATGATTTCTTTCAACTCAAATAGAAACTATAAATTGTGTTTGCACAAAAGACTACATCTGATACATTTTATTCCAGACTTTTAAACAGTTGCACCACTCTATTTATAATATTATTTTTCCCTCTTACTAGACGAAGCATCCCAAAGTTGTGTGTCGCATAATCTTGTTTTCCCTATTCCATACACTCGCAATCCTTTTTCTTCTACTACAAAACAATGCAGTCATTGAATTCATTCTCTAATCTCTTGTTTACTGTGGTAGAAGGAGAGAATTGGTGAGTTGGAGGGATGCAGCAAATAATTTATTTGAAATAGGAATAAAAATCGAAAAAGCAATAGGAAAAGAATACAAGCATTACGCGTACGTACGTATGTATGTATGTATGTATGTATGTATGTATGTATGTGTACATATGCATGTACGTATGTAGGTATGAAAGAACGCAGGTGGGAGAAGAAGAATTATCTCTCTCACCCCCTCTCTCTCCTTCTCTCTCTCTCTCTATATATATAAACACATATACATACGTATGTGTATATATATATACATACATATATACATACATGTGTGTATTTACATAAATACATATCTATCTATCTA
>NW_026322566.1:0-276 GCF_001194135.2 Octopus bimaculoides
TGAACGTACTATGTTCCTACGTACATATATATGAATGAACGAACGAACGACCGAACGAACTAACGAACGAACAAACGTACGTACGTTCGAACAAACGTATGTCAGAACGAACGAACGTACGGACGGACGAACGAACGAATGAAACGAACGAACGAACGAAACGAACGAACGAACAAACGAACGACCTAATGAACGAACGGACGTACCTACCTACCTACGAAAGAACGAACGAACGAACGTCCTAATGAATGAACGTACGTACGTACGAAAGAACGA
>NW_026322567.1:0-250 GCF_001194135.2 Octopus bimaculoides
TGTAATTCAAAGAGTCAGCCTTGTCACACTGTGTCACACTGAATATCCCTCGAGAACTACGTTAAGGGTACGCGTGTCTGTGGAGTGTCAGCCACTTGCACGTTAATTTCACGAGCAGGCTGTTCCGTTGATCAGATCAACTGGAACCCTCGACGTCGTAAGTGACGGAGTGCCAACAAACGTGCACAATTACACACGCATGTACCCATACACGTATATTTCTGTGTGTATGTGTGGCTATGTTTAAAGC
>NW_026322568.1:0-310 GCF_001194135.2 Octopus bimaculoides
TTACAATTTATGCGTTCCATAGGAATCGGCGATGTTAAAAATGTAAACTTCTCTGTCAGAATAAAAGTATGCAGTTATAATATGCGTTTACTCCATTCTTTAAATTTATATATACTCAAATACCCAAAATATCAAGGAGTTTCTACCTCATAAACAGGAGTTACACCACAGTTATTTTGTGATCTTTGCTACCCTGGTATCTATTAACCAATAAATTTTATCCGAGTTATTTATTACTAGGAGAAAATAAATACATATATTAAAATATATATACATATATATATATATACATATATATATATATATATAT
>NW_026322569.1:0-238 GCF_001194135.2 Octopus bimaculoides
AGATAGATAGATAGATAGATAGATAGACAGACAGACAGATAGATATAGATGTGCGCGAGTCGTACATAGGCTGAATGGTAAGAAGCTTGATTCCCAACCACATCGTTCCGGGTTCGTCCCACTGCATGACACCTCGGGCAAGTGGATTCTACTATAGCCTCGGGCCGACCAAAATGTTGAGTGGATTTGGTAGACAGAAACTGGAAGAAACCTGTTGTATGTATATATATATATATAT
>NW_026322569.1:1148-2288 GCF_001194135.2 Octopus bimaculoides
GTGGAGGTGGTGGTGGTGGTGGTGGTGGTGGTACTGGTGGTGCGGAGGAGGAGGAGACGTTTGGGTTGGGAATATATGAGTGGGAGTGAGACGAGCTAGCCAGCTCCTAGGAGCAGAATCTTTTGTAGTAGCAGCGGAAAAGTTTGAGAGATGAGACATGGCCCTTTGGACTCGGTGGTTGCAATACTTGCCTGTGAGTTTACATAACCCTTCAGCGTTCAAATTACTCTGCCAAATGTAATGCTTATTTATTCATATTTTTTTCAATTAATCATGTAATGTCTCGTAGTTTTTAGATTTGGATGAGGCTACTGTCAATTTTTAGAATGGCATTGTTGTGTAGGTGTGAGGGGTTAGATCAGACCCAGTTTGAATATAAAACAAGAAGCATATTTTGGTTGGATATGGCTGGTTTAAATGCTAACGGCTTTGCAGTCGAGTTGGTATTTTTTGGATGCGGTCTTAGATGCCTAGTTTTGCAGTCTGAAATGTAACGTGTTGCATTGAATGAGCTTGCGCGGGCGTACGTGTTTGTTCGTGCGTGTGTGTGAGAAAGAATATGTATGCATGTGTGTGTTTGCGTGCGTCTTCAAGAGAGACAGAGAGAGAAAGACAGAGAGAAAAAGAGTATGCTGGATCATTATGGAAACCTTCAGCGATATGAATTTTGCCTAATTTAGTCCTCTGTTTGGAGACTTAATCCTTCTAAACTGAAAAAATTATTAAATCTTTAAAGTCATAATAAACTCCTGTGGTTCATAATTTTCAAAATGTCCACTATCATTAAGCATCCAAACCGTGATGCGATTATGAAGTTCTAGAAATATATTTTGCAGTTAATTCCCAGTCATGGCTTGAATCACATTAGTTACCCTTGCCCACAAGCCGTCTTTAGAACCAGGTTTATTTGAATAAAACACTAGTCTTTACATATCCCCCATAAAATAAAGCAGAAGTATTCGTTTTTCATTCTGTTTAGAAATTGATATATTTTAGATTCATGGAGTTTCTAAAAACTCATTACAAATTTCTTCTCTCACATATAGAACTAAATTTATAGATATTTAATTTCGCTCAGAAGTGGACACACTTAAATTGCTACACATCCTCCAGCAGATATATATATATATATATATATAT
>NW_026322570.1:0-225 GCF_001194135.2 Octopus bimaculoides
GCAAAAATAAGATAGAAATAAAAATAAAAAATAAAATTAAAATCAAAATAAAAATTAAAATTAAAATTAAAATTAAAAAGAAATAAGGGTACAGCAGGAAAAAAAAATAATAATAAAGAATGCATAAATTAAAAATGAAGGTATAGCATGTGGGACATGCAAAAATATAAAAAATATATATGTCAAAAAACCCTTAAAAATACAAGGCACACAAAGAGCCTACAA
>NW_026322571.1:0-335 GCF_001194135.2 Octopus bimaculoides
CTTTAGATGTCTTCCGCACATAAGAACAATTTAATGAAAAATATGTATTTAATCCATACCCACCCATCTTTTCGAAGAAATTTAAATACCGACTTTGGAAAACATGTACCCTAGTTATAGTCATGTGGAGGGCACATTCAAAAGTGTTTTGAATTACTATAATGAAATATTTATAATATCATTTTTACTTCTAAAACTTAATACCTGTAGCAAGGTTTTCAACCTTAAAATGGCCAGGGGAATATATATAGGCGTAGGAGTGGCTGCGTGGTAAGTAGCTTGTTAACGAACCACATGGTTCCGGGTTCAGTTCCACTGCATGGCACCTTGGGCAA
>NW_026322572.1:0-1219 GCF_001194135.2 Octopus bimaculoides
TTATAAAAATAAAACTACTGAACAATAGTAATAATAATAATAATAATAATGATTCAGACACAAGGCTGACACATGAACAAGGCTAGAAATTTTTATGGTGCAGTGGGAGAATGAGTTGATTAAATCAATCTTTGCACTTGGCTGGTTTTTTATTTTACTCCCCCACAGGGGTTGAAAGACGAAGCTGATGCTGGCTGGAATGAAATCTAATGAAATCGATACTTTTTCTTGAAATTTTTAAAAGAAGAAAAAAACTTGTTCAAATGTTATGCTTTAAAACACCTCAACTATGGAATCAAATTGAAATCTTTACTGTAATGAGAAGAATGTTTGCAAGAGAATATTGTTAAGAACGACAGCAACATGAGGAAGAACATCTTACCAGTGTAAACACGGTCCTTGGAATAAATGGTCACCTTGATCGTGGCCTCAGGACGAGTTGGTTGGTAGTAGTGGACAACAATGACTTGTTGACCAGTCCTAACAGTTCCAGAAACATCCAGAGTTGGCTGTTAAAGATATGAATATATATTCTCATGTACATGTATGTATATACAAATATATGTGTGTTTGTGTCTGTGTGTGTGTTTATATATATATATTTTTTTTATTTGAGGATTGGGTCTTGAACAAATTGTAGTTTTTACCACTCCGGTTTCAACATTTTTTGTTTTTCAATGCCAAATTGTTGTTGTTGTTGGCACTCCGTTGCTGACGACGTCGAGGGTTCCAGTTGATCCGATTTGAACCCAGATTGTGGAGAGCAGGAAGATATACCTGTAAAGCATCTCTGCAGATCCCTGCCACTCCCTCTCCTCCCACCTCACAGAGCAATGCGAAATGAAGTGTTTTGTGCAAGGAAAACAATAAGCTGCCCTGTCCAGGATTCGAACTTCTAATCTAGCAACTGTGAGTGCAACACGCAATTTCTGGGTTCGATTTCTTTGACTAACAACACTTCAAGGTGGTGCTCCAGCATGGCTGCAGTCAAATGGCTGAAACAAGTAAAAAAAATAAAAGAATATATATACTAACCATGCTGTCGTTCAGCTTAACCAGTCCGACACTGGTGTCCCAAATACCAAACGGAAGATCTGTGGCTATTCTGTCCTGGTTCGGTTCACTTTCTGCTTCAATTCTATCGAATCCGGCTGGGTTGGAAAAGTGCGATCCAGCACACCTGTGGGTTAAGTGTATACAGATTTATATATATATATAT
>NW_026322573.1:0-110 GCF_001194135.2 Octopus bimaculoides
TATTCAATAAAATAGCCATTGGCTTCAACCACGGCCTTCGGATGACTTCAGAATCTCCTGCGGCTCTTCTGGATGATCTCCTTGTTTAAGTTGGTGAATGCTGCCATAAT
>NW_026322573.1:130-276 GCF_001194135.2 Octopus bimaculoides
TGGTGCTACAAGGAGTTTTGTTGGGCTCTCACTCAACTGTACTCCACACATAATAATCAAGGTGGTTGCAGTGTGGGGAGTTAGGTGGTCAGATGCTAGGGTGATGTGGTCACAGAAATTGTCTGACAGCCATGGCTGGGTTCTCC
>NW_026322573.1:302-461 GCF_001194135.2 Octopus bimaculoides
TGTTGCTAGACATAGGGTCTTCCAGCAGCCACCCTCTTGATCCAGGGCAGTACTACCTCCTCGATGTAGGCCTCCATGTTGAGTCAGAGGCTGTGCAGGAAGTAGAATGGAGGCATAACGTGACCATCACCAGTGATCACTCCAAACATCATGATGCTG
>NW_026322574.1:0-221 GCF_001194135.2 Octopus bimaculoides
TTGGTAGTCTTGGCGCTTTAATAAAGAAACTTACCCAAAATGTCATACTATGGGATTATTATATTATATAACAATGTTACATTATATAACATTATCATATTATACAACATTGTTATGTTATATAACCTTATTACATTATATAACATTATTACATTATATAACATCGGTGTATTGTATAACATTATTATGTTATATAACATTATGATACAACATAATATAAC
>NW_026322575.1:0-211 GCF_001194135.2 Octopus bimaculoides
GGAATAAGAGAGAGAGAGACGATAAAGGACAGAGGAAGAAAGGAAGGAAGGAGTAAAAAGAGAGAAGGATTGAAAAGAGAAAGCAAATTAAAACTCACAAAGGCTGAGTATATGTTTATTAGATCATCATATTTGTGTGTGTGCCCCTGTAAATGTGTGTCATCATATTTAAAACAATAGTGTGATTGACATCCATATATATATATATATA
>NW_026322576.1:0-213 GCF_001194135.2 Octopus bimaculoides
ACCAGCGAAAACCACGAGTTTCCCATTGTTATTATATCCATTTTCTTCTATATATATATATATACATACACATATGCATACATATATATAAATATATGTATATACATATATATACATACATATATACATGTGTGTGTGTGTGTGTATATGTATATATATATACATATATACATGTGTGTGTGTGTATATGTATATATATATATATATATATAT
>NW_026322577.1:0-354 GCF_001194135.2 Octopus bimaculoides
ATGTATGTATGCATGTATGTATGTATGTATATATATATGTATGTATATATGCTGAATTGTGGTACAGTATGGGCAGATTTTTGAAATCCAACAAACCTTTATGCAGATATACCTTTTTATAGGGATAAACCTATTATAATGGGTAATACTAAGTGTACTTTTTCTTTTTCTTTTGTGATGTAATCCTTAGCCTAGCAATGTTTGCAGCTGAAGATAGCTTTAAACCATCTTTTATATCAACAATATAATGATGTTGTTTATAAAGCTTGAAACATGTGCACTGCAATATCCTTTGTATTCTGTTTTCAATTTATGTTTGATATATTATATATATATCATATATATATATATATA
>NW_026322578.1:0-305 GCF_001194135.2 Octopus bimaculoides
GAGACAAAATTGCAAGGGTATCAGAAATGTGTGTGTGGTGTCATGTGTGAGGCTTAGATGGAAAACATATTCAGTTCATAGCTTGGATTTACTGTTACAAGTTTATAGCAGGTGTCAACGAAATTGGTAACATGACAGGCCAATGATGAGTAAGCTGTGGCAGTAGAGTTAGCTGCTGAACAAATTGCCATGATAATGCAGGATATAATGGTAGCTGTTGAATATTTGTTGTGAAAACGATGGTGGTCAGCAATCTGCTAGGCAAGCATCATTAGAACGATGGTAGTAAGAAGACTGCTAGGCAA
>NW_026322579.1:0-775 GCF_001194135.2 Octopus bimaculoides
ATATATATATACATATATATACATATGCATGTATATATGTATATATGTATATATCTATGCATATATACATGTGTGTGTGTATATGTATGCATGTGTCTATGCATACATATGTATGCATTATGCATATATGTATACATGTATACATATATACATATACATATCTCTATATACACACACATATATAGATATGTGTATATATGTGTGTGTGTGCATATATATATACGTGTGTGTATATATCTGTATGCACGTATATTTAAATACATGTGTATATATATTATATTAAATTATATATATATTTACATATATATTTATGCATATACATACACATACACACATGCATACATATGTAATTTGATTGTCTAGCTCCACCTTTCTCGTGACTGGAAGATAACAAACACAGACAAAATGAAAAAGAAAACACCACCACCACCAGCAACAACAACAACAACAATACAAACAAACAATACTTTATGTTTTAAGCATTGAAGGTGGAGTCGAAAAACTAATATACTCTATAATTGTAGTTATCAGTTTTCACAACCGTAACCTGGTCAGTTAACGGCTTTAATAAGTAGGTGATACACATAACGAGGGAGGTAAGCTGGCGCATTTATAGACGTCTGCAGCGAAAGCTAGACTTGAGTTTATTTCTATTTATTTATTTTATTTCATTTCATTTAGTTATTTATTTATGTTATTCCTTTGTCTTTTATTTTCCGTTTACTTGTTCGAGTCATTAGATTGTGGTCATGCTGGAATACGGCGTTGAAAGTAG
>NW_026322580.1:0-239 GCF_001194135.2 Octopus bimaculoides
AAGAGGGCGATGTGAAGAGTTAGAGATGAGAGTTTGAACATGTGAAGATTTAGTGATGTGAGTTAAGCGATGTGAATAGTTGGTGTGAGGTCAGACGACGGAGAACTACATACAGTGAGAATTTGGCAACGAAGACATCGTTATAAAGATGCCATGTGACCAGTCGAATTGAACCTGGCGACGAAGAACCACTTTACGTAAGACATCCGGCCGGGTACAACTACTTCTTCCACTTTAAT
>NW_026322581.1:0-260 GCF_001194135.2 Octopus bimaculoides
TACGAAGCGTACTTCTTAGCCATTCAGCCATTCTTCGCTTACATATTGAAGTATTGCCAGACGTAACCTATTGATAGATACTTTAGTCACTTCTAGTTTTTGTTGTTGCTGTTTTTAATTGGTTTTAATAGTATCGTTTCATTAAGTACTAACATCATTCGTCAAACAATTACGACCTGGTCAATAATACTCGGGTGTCGAACTACGAAAGGCTTTTGATACTTAAGTGATCTGTCTGTCTCTCTGTCTGACTCTCTCTC
>NW_026322582.1:0-322 GCF_001194135.2 Octopus bimaculoides
TATATATATATATATATATATATATATATATATATATATATTAATACCTATATATATGCACATATATGAATATGTGCGTATTTATGTGTATATGTATGGATATGTATACATGTATATATATAATATATAGTGTGTAAATAGGTATGATATGTGAATATGTATATACACACACACACACACTCATATACATATGTGTGTGTGTGTATGTGTGCGAATAATGTGAAACATTATTACATACATACCTGTGATTTCACAGATGGCTATCAATATGTAGACAAATATACGTGTGTATGTATCTATGCACGGGTGTATATGTATATGT
>NW_026322583.1:0-542 GCF_001194135.2 Octopus bimaculoides
ATATATATATACGTGTGGAGTGTATATTTCTGCATGCATTTCTGCCAGTGGTGCACAGTTCTAAACGAGCGCCAAACAAAGACAGACATACTTACACATCAGGACAGCCAGCAACACTCACGCTGTTCTATACATAATCTTTTACTTGTTTCTGTCATTTGGCTACGGCAATGCTGAAGCAAATCGACCCCAGAGCTTGTTCTTTGTAAGCCTAGTACTTATTCTATCGGTCTCTTTTGCCGAGCCGCTATGTTACGGGGACGCAAACACACCAGCATCGGCTGTCAAGCGATGCTGGGGGGACAAACAGACACACAAACATATACACACACAAACATATACACCCACATACATATATATATGTATATATACATATACCACGGGCTTCTTCCAGTTTCCGTCTACCAAATCCACTCACAAGACTCTGCTCGGCCAGAAGCTATAGTAGAAGACTCTTGCCCAAGGTACCACGCAGTGGGACTGAACCCGGGACCATATGGTTGGTAAGCAAACTAGCTAACCACACAATATATATACATATA
>NW_026322584.1:0-164 GCF_001194135.2 Octopus bimaculoides
GATTCAAGGATGCCAAAACAACTCTTTTATGGAGAGTTAGCTAAAGGAGAGCGACCTCCACATAAACAAAAAAAAAGAGATATAAAGACTTGCTGAAGGTTTCCTTGAGAGATGCCAATATCTCTCCTAACACATGGGAAGGCATAGCTATTGAGCGTGGCAGG
>NW_026322584.1:187-378 GCF_001194135.2 Octopus bimaculoides
GACAACTACTTTTGAGAAATCACGAATTGCACATGAGAAATTAAGGAGGGCATTGTTGTTGCACTTCCAGATGGTAAGGGTCTTCTTATGACACTGACATGCAGTGTCTGTGCAAAACCATGCCTCAGTAAAGCTGGACTTATGAGTTATCTTCGTAGTCATAAAGCAAGACCGATGATTGACTACCAGGC
>NW_026322585.1:0-216 GCF_001194135.2 Octopus bimaculoides
GAGGAGATGCCGAATGTGAATACAGATTACATAGAACAGGGGATAAAGGAAGAAGATGAAATAGAACATCCAACCATATCAAGCAGCTGACTGAATAAGAGACAATACTTAAATCTGAACAAGACATGGCAACCGGAATAGAAAACTATTTTGGAAGTAAGTATGTTCAAAACATGGGGCCTCATATTCCATTCATCCCTCTTTGAAATCCCCACA
>NW_026322586.1:0-255 GCF_001194135.2 Octopus bimaculoides
ATATATATATATATATACATACACATACATATTCCTACATACGAGTAACAAGATACACACATATGTATATATACATCATTATATAAACACATAAATTAAAACAAGCATGCACCTATAAACCTAATCCCACAACAAAACATATAAGCCAATGGTATAAAAAATAAAAAAGAGCAGTAGAAAGAAAAAAATTCAGTCACACACACATATGTATGCTATCTATCTATCTATCTATCTATCTATCTATCTATCTATCTA
>NW_026322587.1:0-1109 GCF_001194135.2 Octopus bimaculoides
TTCCATCTGTATCTTTGACAACAATCTCCTCAAATTTCTTGCTAGCTCCTTTATATACTCGGATTCTATCTTTCTGGCTGTATCCCGAAAACTGCATGCGATGCATGAAGTCTTGTATATGTCTTTGCCTCACGCTATGAGGGACTCTTAGGTCAAACTATCATAATAAACACATTTTTACCGAACGCGAGGAAATGCAATTCTCAAAGCTGGCCTATTAAAAACAGACTAAACTATGTATCGACGATTTCGCAGTTATTACAGAAATATGTAACCTCTGCTCATCAGTATAGTATGGTCAAAATACATAAAAATAAACAAAAATTCAACATACCAAATGGACACCTCATGTATCCAGCATAGTAGATAGAAGATAGTTTATCCCTATATATCTATGTAAAAGGCGGGCTTTTTCTCGGTACATGTGTAAAATTCAGCACTGAATATATTCCGGTTATATATTTAATTTATTCAATAATAGGATGAAATCTTTTACAAGAATTTATCAAGTAGCTAGCGTGAAAAAACCTCATAAGGGAAAAATCGAGGCATCCATGTATAGTAATGCCCTTATATAAATAAATATATTTTGGAGAATAAATGATGTTTCCCTTATGAGGTTTTTTCACGCTAGCTACTTGATAAATTCTTGTAAAAGATTTCATCCTATTATTGAATTAAGTATATATAGATATATTTACATATATATATATGGGATGAGGATAATGATATGAAGTTTCATGCTGAAAAATTCCAAGCCCTGCGCTACCAACGTCCAAAACTGAATATGAAACTTACAGAGTACACTGGTCCGCAGGGAATTTCAATCCTAGAGCCTAAATCAGTGAGAGATCTGGGTATCCATATGAGTGATGATACCTCTTTCCACGTGCACATTACCAGGATGGCGACAAAGTGCAGACGACTGACAGGATAGATCCTGAGCACATTCAGAATCAGAGATAAGGAAACCATGATGGTCCTCTGGAAGACATTCGTCCTTAGCCGCCTGGAATACTGCTCACAGCTATGGTTACCCACCAGTGTGAAATTTACAGTGGACCTTGAAGCAATCCAGAGAAGTTTCACAAAGAAGATTGTCTCTTTGC
>NW_026322588.1:0-368 GCF_001194135.2 Octopus bimaculoides
ACGAAAGCAAAAAGAAAAGGAAAACCTGGTGGCCACCATTAAAATGGATTTTGAATATGCTTCCACTCGATTGAGACTAACCTGGAACAAAAACCACAACAAAAGCGATCACCTCCATTATCATCATCATCGTCATTGTCTACCTGTCTGCCTATCTTTCAGTATGCCTGTGTGTCTGCATGTCTGTCTGTCTATTTATTTATCTACCTACCAACCTATCTACCTACATACATACATGCATACATACATACATATATACATACAAAAGCGATCACCTCCATCACCATCATCATCACCATCGTCATTGTCGTCAACACCATCATCATCATCATTGCCATCATCATCATCATTGCCATCATCATCATCAT
>NW_026322589.1:0-211 GCF_001194135.2 Octopus bimaculoides
TATATATATCCATAAATAGACAGGGAAAAAGACAGGAAGATATCTGATACACATGGTTAAATGAAGAAAAGTACGTTCATAGCGCGCGCGCACGCACAAACACACACTGTAGAGGAAGTGAGAAAAAGAAATGATAGATAGACAGAGACAAATAATTAGACAGACAGACAGACAAATAAACAGGTACAGATAGATAGATAGATCGACAGAC
>NW_026322590.1:0-401 GCF_001194135.2 Octopus bimaculoides
ATATATGGGTGTGTGTGCATGTGCGTGTATGTGTGTCTTGTGTGCGTTGTGCGTGTGTGTGCGTCTTGTGTGCGTTGTGCGTGTGTGTGTTTGAGTGCCAACGTTTATATGTCCATTTATACAAAACTACACATCTTTTATAAGATTATTCTTCTTCAGAAACAGATCTGCTCTCCCGCGAACGTTAAATAAACTTCGTTTGTTTAATATTGTCTAATATTGAAGCTGGCAACTATCCTAAGGGCAAAACAATAAACACATTATTTAGCCAAAAATATTCTCCCTCGGTGATCACTGAAAATGTTCTCCACTATTATAAAAAGCTATGCTTCATTGTTTTGCATTGATCTATTCTCATCACACACAGTTTATATATATATATACATACATATATACATATA
>NW_026322591.1:0-233 GCF_001194135.2 Octopus bimaculoides
CTCTCTCTCTCTCTCTCTCTCTCTCTGCTAGAAATACCAACTAAATCTGCCTCAAGTCACACACGATGCTGCTGTCTTACATTATGACGAGTCACACGTCTACGTTTGAAACACAAAAGACGTAATTCTTTCTCACGACAAAACAATCTTTTGATCATAAGGCAGATTGACCAGGATTGACTTCTGGCCAAACAACATCAACGACCACAACAACAACAACAACAACAACAACA
>NW_026322592.1:0-490 GCF_001194135.2 Octopus bimaculoides
CGACTAAAGGCGGTGCTCCAGCATGGTCGCAGTCCAATGACTGAAACAAGTACAAGAATAAAGCGTAAAGAGTATACAAGAGCTACTGCTTGTAGTGATTTAACAGCAAGCATCATGCTTTCGATAATCGTTTCAGCTATACATGTAGCCATGTGTCTACTGAGACAAAAAGACTAGGCCCTCTACCAGTGATCCTATGGAACACACCCAAGATGTGTGTAACATACTAAGGGAGAGGTGGATGCACTTGCTTTTAGCTGGTACCATTTTGTCTACTTCGCTAGTATGAAGGGGAAGGCCAATCACAACAAGAACTGACCACTGCGAACATATAACGCAATACATTCTATCCGACACTTTAACGAATGTGCTAATCAACTTATATATGTGCATGTGTGTGTATGTGAGTATGACTGTATATCTATGTATATATGCAAATGTATATATATGTATATGCGCAAATATGCCTGTTTGTGTATATACGTATATA
>NW_026322593.1:0-267 GCF_001194135.2 Octopus bimaculoides
ACAACAACAACAACAATAATCGTTTCTATTATAGGCACAAGGCCTGAAATTTGGAAAGAGGGGGATAGTCGATTACATCGACCCCCAGTACTCAACTGGTACTTATTTCATTGACCCCCAAAAGGATGAAAGGCGGAATTTGAACTCAGAACGTGAAGTCACACAAAATACCGCAAAGCATTTCGCCCAGCGTGCTAATGATTCTGCCAGCTCACCGCCATAACAACAACACTAATAATAATAAAGATGGGCTACAGCAAATATTCT
>NW_026322594.1:0-398 GCF_001194135.2 Octopus bimaculoides
ATATTTATATATATATATATCTATTGTGATTATAGATTTTTTGAGGGGCTGTGTATTCTTTTAAAGACTTATCAGGTATTCATAACATCAGAACCTTCCTGACAGTTTTGTAACATCACATAGGATACCGATATAGTTGTAGATAATACACGATTTATACATTTGGAAAAAAAAAACAAAACAAAAAACAAAAACAGAGAAAGAAAGGGAAGGTAAAATATGCAATTTTATTTGAAGTTGTTTAGGCTCCTGTACGATATCATCAATACATTTCTCTCATAGCATGTGCATTTTAACACATTTTCATTACCATTGCCATTGTAGTTTATCATCACCAGTATTATTATTATTATTATTATTATTATCAACATCATCATCATCATCGTCATTGTTACTAT
>NW_026322595.1:0-667 GCF_001194135.2 Octopus bimaculoides
TTGAGAAAACAATGGATGACAAGCAATTTCCATAGCATCATTTTCTCCAGTAGATTGGATGAAGAGATGACGTAACAATTGTTCAGTCGGTGGAACAACTTGAAACCCGGGAAAAATATTTCCAAGGCTGCAGTAAAAGATTTTGAGATTAATCCTAAGTCGTGGAAGATCCTTGCATTTGAGACATCTGTCCAATAGAGTCTTGTAAAGAATTGTGCCACAGTGTCTGAGCAGCTGAGACACAGACAAGTTGAGTAGAAGAGGATGCTGGAACATTCTGGAGTCAGTGAACTGGGGAAAAAGAAAAGAGAATTTTCAATCATTTTTGGACTCTTCAATCAATGATGTCATAGTCTTCAGCCATAGGGACGGATGGACGAGGATGTGTGTATATGTATGTGTACACATGTAAGTGTGTGTGTGTGTATACATATACATATATATATATATATCTGTGTGAATGTTTGTGCGTATACGTATGTGTACATGTCTATGCATATATGTGTGTGTGTGTGTACATGTGTTTCTCAGAGGAATTGAGTTGATGGATTATGTTTTCCAATTCTGTGGACAGGCACTTCCAATATGCTTTTATGTGTATGTGAATATGTATATATGGATGTGTGTATGTGCTTGTGTCCATATATATATATAAATATATATATAT
>NW_026322596.1:0-336 GCF_001194135.2 Octopus bimaculoides
ACAAAGTGCATCTCCCCGGTCATGCATACATGTGAATACACATACCCGCACAGAAGCAACAAGCAAAAGTTAGGCACGCTCGTTTCCCCTACACTTTTGAAATGTTCTCATACTGATGCATTCCTTTGTCATCCCCTATACATATACATAAACAACCAGTTGCAGCACACCAGTTGAAAACATATTGCATGCATGTGCATGCTGCACATTTGCACACATGTAAACGCATGATGGCATACAAGCAATAGTAGACATATACAGAGATGTGCTCCCTTAAAATTTTCTCATAATAATTCATTCGCATCCTATCCACATTTTATCTCACTTGTGTATAAA
>NW_026322597.1:0-234 GCF_001194135.2 Octopus bimaculoides
ATTTATGTATCCATGTATATATGTGTGTGTATGTATGTATTTATGTATGTGAGTGTATGCATTTACATACGCTGTAAATCAAGTTAACCTTCTACAGCTCTTAAATTAAATTGCATAATTAACACATTTTTCATCCATATTTTGTTGTGCTTCCAACTGTGTCTTATTGAAACGTAAAAACTTTTAAAATATACACCGTAGTTAATATCAATAGCATTCCACTTAATCATTTCA
>NW_026322598.1:0-374 GCF_001194135.2 Octopus bimaculoides
GAAGAAGTTAGCACTTTGACACTTAAAAATGACTACTGATAAGATTATTGAAACAAACAAGAAAGTTCTAGTAAAAAAAAATTATTTTAACAGTATTTTGTGGCATAGAAACTCATAAATTTATTCTGTACGAATACTTTTTACACCCTTAAATATTTATAATCTATACCTATAGTATAGCTCAGTTCGTGAGTGTGTGTGTGTTGCATCTATAGAAATCCATACCTTACAAGATAGCAATCTGGGACTCACACCAATGGATTCCTCATGGTCGAAAATTCCCGGAATCGGCCATTTATTATTTTTTTATTGCTTCATAAGACTTGAATTTTTGTATTAAAAATAATTTTAAACCATAAATTCTAACAATTTTC
>NW_026322599.1:0-557 GCF_001194135.2 Octopus bimaculoides
GATAGATAGATAGATAGATAGATAGATAGATAGATAGATAGGCAGACATGCACTGTGTGTAACAAAAACATACTCAGTGAAACACACATACCCAAAGGCATAAACAAAGAAAAGAAGATAAATCTGCTTCAACAAACAACAAGATAAAATACATCATTATAACGATAATAAAAAAACACGAGACTTTTTTTCCTTTTATATATTTATAATTTGCCTTTGTTGTTTTTGATTTTAGGGACGGTGGGTAAAGTTTCTTTTAGTTACACGGGCTTCCAATGGTTGTTGTTGTTATTACTGCTGATTTGCCGTTGTTGTTCTTGTTGAAGTATGATGTATTTCGTGGCACTCCGTCTGTTACGACGACGAGTATTCCAATTGATCCGATCAGCGGAACAGACCGCTCGTGAAATTAGCGTGCAAGTGGCTGAGCACTCCACAGACACGTGTACTCTTAACGTAGTTCTCGGGGAGATTCAGCGTGACATTGAGTGTGACAAAGATGGCCCTTTGAAATACAGGCCCAACAGAAACAGGAAGAAAGAGTGAGAGAAAGTTGT
>NW_026322600.1:0-337 GCF_001194135.2 Octopus bimaculoides
TACTACTACTACTACTGTTGTTGTTGTAACTTAGTACATCCTACTACTTCATCTGCTTTACTGTAGGTCTTAATAGCATGTCAATCTCACTTAGTAATTCTATTTTATTTTTGATAGGCATAATTTGACTGAATATATTTGATGTTCTCTGCAGAGAATTTCTAAGTTATATATATATGAATGATATGTGTATTTGACAGGTAGCATTGAGAAGAAAAAGAGAGAATGGAATTACTAAGAAAGAAGGATAAAGAGTAACGTTGAAAAGAAAAATAGGAAAGTGGAAGAGAGTAACACTGAGAAGAAAGGAAGAGATAAGAATGGTTAGAAATGTAAA
>NW_026322601.1:0-255 GCF_001194135.2 Octopus bimaculoides
TGTGTGAGCGTCTGTGTGTATGTGTGCGTGTACAAAAGTGAAATCAATTTCCATTTTCATTTCACGGATCTTTATTATTATTCTTTTACATAAAAATCGAGGACCCCTGGGGTGTCAATGTACCCTCTGTTTGCGGAACACTGCTCTTGAAATAACCCTATATTGTATATTTAAAGTAGACCATAAATATGATATACACACATGCATAAAGAAACAAGTACATACATATTTACATGTATATGTATGTATATATAT
>NW_026322602.1:0-566 GCF_001194135.2 Octopus bimaculoides
ACATATGTGTGTGTGTATACAAACACACATACCACACCCACACACGAGGCTAAGTCAAAAATTGTATGCATTTTTGCTTGAAAAATTACATCATCTTTCAACATAATCTTGCTTTTCAATGCACTTCTGCAAGCAGTCTGCAAGCTGGCTTATTCCATGGGAAAAGGTTTTTGGCTGGTCACAGAGCTATTTCTGCACCACTTCCTACACTTTGTTTTTAGCAAATCAACAACTTCATAAAAGATGTTTGAGCAGTTCAAAGAGGTGATAGTCAGAAGGGGTGTGATCTGGTCTCTATGCAGGGTGTTCCAGCAAACTAAAACCCAATTTTTCCATGGTTTCAACAGTCTGGCTGACTGTATGTGGGCGTGAACTTTTGTGTAACAACACTTGATTTGACAAAAAAATCTTGGTTTTAGTTTGTTGGCCTGCAATTCACTGTAGCCCACAAAGGTGACTGTAGACTTCTCCAGGTATGGACTCTTTTGTGTCCCCACCAAAAATGGTTAGCATGTATATGTGTGTGTGTGTGTATGCTTGTGTATGTGTATATGTGTGTATAAGCT
>NW_026322603.1:0-468 GCF_001194135.2 Octopus bimaculoides
GTAGCTAGCGTGAAAAACCCTCATAAGGGAAAAATCCATCATTTATTCCCCAAAATATATTTAAATATATAAGGGCATTACTATACTTGAATGCCTCACGCTAAGAGGGACTCTAAGGTCAAACTACCATAATAAACACATTTTTACCGAAAGAATTATACGTTTGACCTAGGTGCCTTATGATAATACTTCCCCTGTTCCATTATAAACTGGTCTGCTAGTAGAGAACCCACCCCCTATAGTAGTTTGTCACCAAACCCTAAGAAATTTTATAACTATATCATCCATGTTTACTGTCTATACTGTTTAATCCTTACCCTAAAAAGAAAATGTCAGTGTCCTCTTAAGCTTTGAATCACTAGGTCTGATAAGATAGTCCATAAATCAGAAACAAAAACACAAATAAAATCAGTGACAATTAAAAATCTGCTTAGAATTATTTACTAGCCTGTATGGTCTGGCTAAGTC
>NW_026322604.1:0-243 GCF_001194135.2 Octopus bimaculoides
CGGGAATCGAACACACTACCTTATAATTGTGAGCCCGACACTCTAACCACTGAGCTATGTGCCTTCACATCCATACATACACACACACATAATACATACATACATACAAACATACATACAAACATACATATATACATTCATACATATAGTCATACATACATACATACATACATACATAGATGACTACATACACATATACAGCAGAGACGACATAAGCGTGACCATGATAAAACAGGAAGACAG
>NW_026322605.1:0-351 GCF_001194135.2 Octopus bimaculoides
GAAAATATAGCAAGAAATGGTGAAAAGGTGGTCTTGATATTAATGGACATCATAAGAGAGGACAAGAAAATACAGGAGTAGTAAGATGCTGTGTTAGAGCAAAAAAAGAAGAAGAAAAAGAAAAGAAGAGGAAAAGAAAACCTGTTCAGCTCACAGAAGCATGGAACAACTAATGTATAATGATGAGAATGATAATGATGACGATGGTGATGACAATGATGATGATATACATACAACATCACAGATACGTTGAGAGATTCACAAAACTAATTACCCCGGAGAAAAAAAAAGGGAAATAGCTTGATAGATAGAAAGACAGACAGATACATTTCTTTTATTAGCCACACAGGG
>NW_026322606.1:0-261 GCF_001194135.2 Octopus bimaculoides
TTGGTAAGCAAGCTACTTACCACACAGCCACTCCTGCGCCTATACATTAATTGTTTCGTTTGTATATTTAGAACTACATTCTTTTACTATTTCACTATTTTCAATCGTTAGACTGTGGCCATGCTGGGGCAACTGTCTCGAAGAATTTTAATCGAATGAATTGATGCCAGTACTTTTATATTATTACAAGCCTGGTACTTATTCTATCGGTTCCCTTTTGCTGAACTGCTAAGTTATGGGGATGTAAACACACCAACACCG
>NW_026322607.1:0-232 GCF_001194135.2 Octopus bimaculoides
GTGTGTGTGTGTATGTATGTATGTATGTATGTGTGTGTGTGTGTGTGTGAATGTATGTATGCATGTACATATGTATGTATGTATGTGTGTGTATGAACGTATGTATGCATGTACATATGTATGTACGTATGTATGTACGTATGTACGTACGTACGTATGTATGTACATATGTACGGACATATGTACGCATGTATCTATGTACGTACGTATGTACATTCGTACGAATGTGTGT
>NW_026322608.1:0-215 GCF_001194135.2 Octopus bimaculoides
AGACGTGCTTATATATATATATATATGTGCATACACACCCACACACACCCACACCCACACACACACATATATTCTTGGGTAAAAAGTACCTCTTGAAAGCAATTCCTAGTCGGAGCCTGAATTGAAACTAATACGTATCTCTACCTCTGTGTACGTGTGTGTTGTGTGTGTGGGTATATATATATATGTACGTACATATATATATATATATATAT
>NW_026322609.1:0-352 GCF_001194135.2 Octopus bimaculoides
TCTGTGGGTATGTATTTATAATTTGTCCTAATAATTTCATTTTCTATGGTGTTCATTTGGGATTCATTCTTCTTCACGTTTGTTAAAAATTACACAGACATGAAATCATACATAGCACCGATTCCTTATTCAGACGTTGTGCACTCAGCAATGTGATTAAATATCTTGCTCAGATGACTAATATTGCACTGACTAGTTTAGTTTCATATACGTATCTCCCCATTTCAGTAGATATATACACACATCTATACACACATACATACATATATATATATATACATACATGCATACATATATATACCTGTATATATATATATATATATGTGTGTGTGTGTGTATGTATGTATATATA
>NW_026322610.1:0-612 GCF_001194135.2 Octopus bimaculoides
TAAAACATTAATGAAAAATGTGGCCCCCGTTTTAAAAAAGATCCGCAAATACAGTTAGAAAAAATATTTACCATTTCAAATCATCACTAAAAACAAAGCTCATCAATTTTGGAATGAAATAATAATTTTATTCTTTTATTCTAAGTTGTAAATTTTGCCCGAGAAATAAAGCAAATAATCACCAAATGCATTGTTAAAAATCTACAACTTGATGAGTGTTTTTGTTTCACTTTTGACACGTAGTACTTAAATAGTGGAGGAGATATGATGTTGCTGTGGGCTGGAAGTATGCAAGAAGTAAAAAATTTTTTTTTTGACTAAAACACAACCGGGACCCTAAGTAAGGCATGTGTAAAATTTGAATGAAATTGGTTGTGTAGTTCTGGAGTTTTAGGGATTCACACAGACACAGACACACACACAGACATACATTCTCAATTTTATATGTATATAGATTATCTCAGTGGAAAAATTTCGATAATGCAAATATGTTAATAATTACGTGGTTGGCAAAAATCACCCAAAACTGGGATAATATACCCGGTTAATGGGTAGAACTTCTGTGTTAAAGTGATGTATTTTGAGTAGATATAAAGAATAATAATAAATGGA
>NW_026322611.1:0-217 GCF_001194135.2 Octopus bimaculoides
AACAGATTAAAAACCCAGAAGTCCACCAAATACCACTGAGTAACCATCTGACAACATGTGGTCATCAAACTTTAATTATATTTCTATTCCATAAACTTTACAACCAGAAGGAAATTGAGAGAAAATGCAAAGAAAAGGACTTTATTAGGAAATTCAAACCTACTCTTAAACAATGATTAAATTTATCCTACTTGGGGTTTAAAAATCTTATCCCTAT
>NW_026322612.1:0-349 GCF_001194135.2 Octopus bimaculoides
ATTTCAGGTCATCATCATTATTGAAAGTCTTACCATTCAAAGAATTTTGCGAACTTCGAAATAAATAGTAATCTGATGGTGCAAGGTCAGAGCTATATGGTGGATGTAACATCAATTCCCATAATCGTTTTCGATTGATGTTATTGTAGACAATCCATTTTTCATTCCCAGTGATCAGTCGTTTCAAAATAAAATCGATTTCATTGCGTTTGAGATGCATATCGCAAATATTGATTCGTTGTGTTAAGTGAATCTCTTTCAATTTATGTGGAACCCAAATGTCGAGATACTTAGCGAGCCCAAGACATTTTAAATGATTTTCAATTCTTGTGTGTGATACATTTAACCT
>NW_026322613.1:0-242 GCF_001194135.2 Octopus bimaculoides
TATATATATATATATATATATATAATAAAATAACGATTCAGATAGAATCATGTACTTGAACAGATATGCAGCAGGTAGGGTTAGATAAACCTTTGGTTCCGGCCTACGTTTCATCTGATGATTACAGTTGTTTGTAATGGAGTAACGTTCCCATTCTTCTATTAAAAATGCGTTAGAAACTGTAATGAGTTCACATCTATCTATCGTATGTTACTATCCACGTGATTATACATACATACATA
>NW_026322614.1:0-240 GCF_001194135.2 Octopus bimaculoides
GAAAGACAAAGTGAGCTTCGTGATAAGATAAGAAAAGGTGAGAGGTCAAGCTCTCACAACGTATACATTATATGGAGGTGTTTGGAATGGATATAACCAAAGGTTTCTTCAACTTTTCAGTAAAAATAAAAAAAACGAAAACAATGTATTCAATTGACTCAAAAAAATAACACATTTCCAAACAATTGACAAAGGTATGCAAACATCATCTCAAAATCTCTGTCTCTTCTTCTTCAACTT
>NW_026322615.1:0-527 GCF_001194135.2 Octopus bimaculoides
ATTTCGGGGGTATATCACCGTATTTAATGCACAATAGAGCACAAATTGATCTCTTTATTACGCGCAAGGGGCGAAACATAGAAGGGACAATACATCTGATTTGAGGTCAAATAAAAATATGGTTACACAATAAAATCGACATAAAACAAAAATTTAGCAATTAAAAATTACAATGAAAATCGGTTTAAATCGAATGGTATACAAAAACAAAAACCAACATAGAACAATGAAGTGGGGGACTGGGTTTCGCTCCGACCCCACGAGCCCCATCCCACCACTGACACTTTTGAAGACACTTATGGCGTATTCAATTGCTCTCTTTCACTCGCAACTCTCGTGCGACATGCTTCCATCTAGATCGAAACACTTTATCCGACAAGCACTTTCTCTCCAGCCGTATCCTTCTTTTCAAATGAAAAGAAAAATATCTTTCCATATTTTGGCTGGAGATAAAAGTGCCTGTCTTGATTCCTTCCTTTCTAGTCTTCCACACTACCTCTTTCGCTACTGCTATTGTAATGAGGAAA
>NW_026322616.1:0-264 GCF_001194135.2 Octopus bimaculoides
TATATATATATATATATATATATACATAGTAATACACACACACACACACATATACACACAAACACACGCACACATGCACACATATACACGTACAGACAGACACACATACATGCATACATAATACATACATACAAACATACATACACATATACACATACATATATACAGACCCACACACATACACACATACATACAAGCAGACACGCACACATGCACACATACATACATACATACATACATACATATACACACACACATTCATAC
>NW_026322617.1:0-379 GCF_001194135.2 Octopus bimaculoides
TCTTTCTGAATCCTCTGCACTGTCTTCAGATTGACACCCAAACACTCTGAGACGTTTGTATTAGAGCTTCCAGTGTGAATGCCAAGCAGCACAGCATGTTGTTTCCAAATTTCTGGCTGAGTGGCTTGCATCATGGAGCTGTTTTCTTCACAGACAGTGCCCAACTGATCCTACTCTACTGAGTAGTTTACAAAATCAAAAACAAACAATATGCACATGCGAAATAAAAAATATAAAATGGCGACAATTTACCCATTGCACCTTGTCTATGATGATACTTCCAATCAGTTAAGATCAGAAGCCCTGAAAGCCAGTGCTTGGTACTGCATCAGGGTATTTATTATCATTATCATCATCATCATCATCATCATCATCATCA
>NW_026322617.1:389-495 GCF_001194135.2 Octopus bimaculoides
TCATCATCATCATCATCATCATCATCATCATTATTATTATTATTATTATGTGTATGCCATCAAAGTGGCACTGGGGTAAAATATATGAAGTCCAGTATACCCATCA
>NW_026322617.1:505-712 GCF_001194135.2 Octopus bimaculoides
CAAAGTGGCACTGGGGTAAAATATATGAAGTCCAGTATACCCATCATGACCACACCAGGTACATGCATCACAACCATATGTGCACGACATGGTAAATCTCATATCAAGATAAACAGGACATGAAATTGCAGATGGGGCCCAGTTAGAATTTTCTCCAGATTGAGTAGCCCATCCCACTCGAACAGTCCCTGAATAAGGGTTGTTTAG
>NW_026322618.1:0-289 GCF_001194135.2 Octopus bimaculoides
TCAAAAAACGACTGGAAAACACGAAATTAGCATTTTCAGATTTTCTTGGTTTTTCATGCTTATTTGCAAAATTTTGTGAGTTTGAGTTCTGTGAAAAACGTTGTGACTTAGGTGAACTCCGATAAATATAATGTTTTCATCAACCATCTAGCCTATATTTACCTACTGGCCTATATTAACCCACTAGACTTCAAAATGTAAAGTGCTTTTTGCAAAAATGAAAACTATCTGAATGTGTCAAAACAAAAACGACTGGAAAACACGAAATGCGCATTTCTAAATTTTTTTT
>NW_026322619.1:0-548 GCF_001194135.2 Octopus bimaculoides
ATGTATGTATGTATGTATGAATGCATGTATGCATGTATGTATGTATGTATATTCATGTGTGCGTGCGTGTATACTTGCATGCGTGCATGTATGCATACGTGCAGGCATTCGTACGTAGGTACGTATGTAAGTACATACATACATACATATACATGAGGCTGATAACATCATAAGACTTGGTAGGCAGCTCTTTGACCAACATTCTTTGTCTGATAACCTAGAATATATGTATCATCTGATGATGTACGTATCATCAGATGAAAGGATGAGCCTATATAAGCAAAAGATTATGCATGGATATGTTAATAGAAAGCTCCGAGATGATAGTAACAGCGATCATCAAAGTAGTTTATCATGGACCAATAACCGGACTACTGCCTCCCACTTTGAAGGGTATGCGTTTGCAATCCAGGAAGAGGAAATATCAACCTGATGCACATAATGGAACAGAGATGCAGGATAAGCAGTAAAATGGGACAACCGATGCAGACTTTGTGGAGTTAACACCGAAGATATCACCCACGTCATAAGCAGTTGTCCGAAAATGT
>NW_026322620.1:0-321 GCF_001194135.2 Octopus bimaculoides
CTGATGATGTCATTCCATCAACGTATGGACGCTGGTTACTCTCGTTCATATTTTACGTTTACTTTTCTGAAATTTTGAATTTTTAATCACCTTTTGCTTTGAACTTGAGAAAGACAGACGTTCTGTCGAAATATTGTTCAACGAATAAAGCATTTATACAATCGAATCGCGCTCTTCGTTTTGACTATTTACCTTCGTGAAGAGTTACGTCAATCCCTTTTAAAATATTATTATTATTATTATTATTATTATTATTGATTGAGAGAGCAGTGTGCATGCCATCAAAGTGACACCGGGGTAAAATATACGAAGCCCATTATA
>NW_026322621.1:0-2687 GCF_001194135.2 Octopus bimaculoides
TCATTCTTCTCTAGCTTTGCATGTCCTCTGCATTCAAGGCCCATGTCTCATTACAATGTAGAATTGCTGTTTGTTTACATGCATCATACAGTCTTCCTTTCACTCGGAGAGAGAGAGAGAGACAGAGAGAGAGAGAGAGACAGAGAGAGAGAGAGAGAGGCAAAATCAAATGTATGGACGGACTAACGATACTGTCGAGGGAGGTTATGAAGCAGATAGAAAAGACGGGCTATAAGCACTTGGGGATTTTGGAAATGGATAAATTAATGGAGAAAGAAATGACAGAAAAATTTTAGGTGGAGTGCTTACGCAGACTGAGACTGATCTTTAAGTTGAAATTAAACGGACAGAATAAGATTGAAGCTATCAACACCTTGGCGGTTTCACTCCTTAGATATGGAGCAGGGGTAATTGCATGGAGAGTAGACGAACTAAACAGCTTAGATAAAGACAAGGGAGTTGTTAACTAGATATGGGTCACTCCACCCAAAAAGTGACACAGACAGACTGCATGTACCAAGAAAAAGAGGAGGAAGATGAATTATTCGATGTGAACACATCATTAGAGCAGAAGAAAACAACATAGTATAGTATGTAAAAAATGTCACAGAACTGCTAATATTAGAAGTAGGACGGTCAGGAATGTGTAGGATGAAAGATTGCAATGATAAAGAAATTGAAAACAAATAAAACTGAAAATAGGTAGGTAAAGAAAAGAATGCTTGGTCAATTTCATAAGGATGTTGAAGATAAGACAGACAGAGAAAAAAGATGGCTGTGGATGACTAAAAGTGATTTAAATCTGGAAATGGAGGCTCTAATCTGTGCTGCCCAAGAGCAAGCACTAAGAACAAACTTTGTAAAATACAGAATAGACAACACAGCAGAAAGTGATAAGTGCAGAATCTGTGGACAAAATGATGAAACCGTATGGCATATTACCAGCCAATGTACGTCACTAGCCCAGAAGGAATATAAGAGATGCCATGACAATATAGCCAGGCTTGTCCATTGGACACTTTGCAGCAAGTATGGACTTGACAGTAAAAAATTGGTATGACCACAAACCTGAAGGCATTGTCGAAAAGAGAAATGCAAAGATCCTATGAGATTTTATGATCCAGTACGACCATGAGATTGAGAATAGGAAGCCGGACATAGTCTTAATTGAGAAAGAAAACAAACTATGCTGGATCATAGACATAGCATGCCCAGCTGACAACAAAGTATGCGATAAGGAAGAAAGATAAGTTGAGAGAACAGTAAGTAGAATATGCACAGGAAGGGAACAGTGGAAAAAGTCTTAAGGAAGAAAAAGGAAAAGAAGAAACATGGGTGGGGCATCAGGGGTACTGTTGGTGAATTTCAGGAAGCATGAAAGTCTTGAAGGATGTAGTCTCTCAACTGCTAACAATTAAAAGCAATTTAAGCTATCCCGTGCCAAAAGTATGGGATGTCCAGAAAATAACATATTATGCAAAGTAAAATATGAAATAGAAATATTATTATTTCTTAATCTCTCAAAAAGAGACATTCAGTAACAGTTCTTTAAAATAAAGTTAAATTGTCCCCTATAAAGGATGATATTACTGTTTTCGAACAGGGAGTTCAGTACTCCCACCTAGCGCCAAACAACATCTGTTGACTAGTTTCTGGGTTATTACCCTTTATCAACACAGAGTAGCTGCTTGACCAGATGGTGTTGCTGAAATCACCATTCGAATATATAGTGACACACAACACAGATATTGTGTCATATAGCCAGCTAGAAACGATGTTTCTTGGGGCTAAAACAACAGTAACATCGTCCCTTACAGGACAGCTACATTATGGTGGCAAATAGCCTTTATTTTAAAGAAATGTCACTGAATGTCTCTTTTGAGAGATTTAGAAATAATATATTCTTAGATCAGTGACTGCATGTCACTTTGAAAACTATACATTCGAATGGTGGGTGCAGCAATGACATATGGCCAAGCAGCTACTCTGTGTTGATAAAGGGCAATAATCCAGAAACTAGTCCACAGATGTTGTTTTGGGCAAGGTGGGAGTATTGAACTCCCTGCTTGAAATTATAAGGATACAGATATTGTGTCATATAGCCAGCTAGAAACGATGTTGGGGGGGGGGGCTAAAACAACAGTAACATCGTCCCTTACAGGACAGTCATATTATTTTGGCAAATAGCCTTTACTTTAAAACATGAAATGAATTATGAAAAGTAATTGCCAAACTTTCGTTTTTTGTCACAGTGCCACTACAACTCAAACAACTATAGGAATGTACATAACTGGGAAATACTACGATTATTATTATTATTATTATGGTTATGGTTACTGGAATATGTACAATTGTGCTGGAAGATGCTATTGTTCTACCCCTTATGTGACTTGTTCCAATACAAGTAAGTTGTTAACAGTGTTTTTCTATATTCATACCTTGTGGCTGGATGAATGCTAGGGAAAATACAGTGTGTTCCTGGTATGTCAAACCTACAATGCATTTCACTTTCCTGTTGAAGTTATTTCACTCTCTTTAAGCTATTTACGTACACTACAACTTTCCATTAAAGTTTCTTTTTAAAACTTTGAAAAGAAATGGTGAAGTAAAACTGTAAGAAATAAGTGTTTGATATTGAAAGGATTGACTGAACACTTCCCACTATGTCTTCATACTACAGAACTTGC
>NW_026322621.1:2818-3460 GCF_001194135.2 Octopus bimaculoides
ATTTTATCTAGTCTCCTAATTTCTGAGAAATGTTTGGATATCATGACTTGTAATTAAACTTTAAAACAAAAAGTCAGCAGTGAATTGGTGACAAATACAAAGTGCATTACAGAAGTTTTGAGACAATCTTTTTAGGAGAAGTGCTTATAACTGTCTTAAATTATTGTAATTTTAGTATATCATTATGATACAACAAATAAATTGTCCTGCCAACTATTTTATTCCAGAGGGAAGGAGTCAGTTGTAACAGCACTTTGAACACACTCTACTAAAGACTGCTTGTCACAGCTGACTAGTTTGCAGAATGCAGTCAGGACAAGGAAACAGTTTAGAAGCTTGTTAGGCATTTAAGTAAAAGGATCCTATCTTAAAGAATATTAGAGTTTTATATTTCTTTGAAATTAATAAATGTCTCTCCTGGAAAAATTTCAAACATTCTGGAATGCACTTTTATTTTAGTCTCAACTTTAAAATTCTGTTTGAACTTCTTACACTACAGGTTGATACAATAAATGTATTGGAGCTTAAATCTATCAGTTACATCATCCACTGGATCAAGCAAATATATTTATGTCTTGCTTCCCACATAGCTTCTTGATTTCAATCCCTACCACCTACCACTTTAAGCCTTTTTTAGCCCTT
>NW_026322622.1:0-306 GCF_001194135.2 Octopus bimaculoides
CACAGCCTGGTCCAGGAATCAAACTCACAACCTCATGATCATAAGCTTGACTCTCTAACGACTGAGCCATGCGTCTTCACACACACACATACATATACATATAAATGTATCGTATATACATGTATATATGTATCATAGACGGGCGGAAGTCTTTCCCATATACGTCCTCTTTAACAATTATATACCCGCTGCATCGGAAATCTGCAATGGCTCCATAACTACCGTCTCGGCTGTAACGTTGGAGCCCTAGTAATCAGTTACAGCACTTACCTAGCGTACCTAATCGTTTAGATCACCTGTGAACTA
>NW_026322623.1:0-390 GCF_001194135.2 Octopus bimaculoides
TTTTCTTATGACGGCTTCTCTTCACTGCCTATTACTTCATTAGAAATTTACGGTACAACTCTGTAGTTATGCCTATTATTATTATTACTTAAATTTTTTCCCACAACGGCGGCTTCGGGCAGGTGGAGAATAGTCGATTATATTGACCCCTGTGTTCAACTGGTACTTATTTTTTAGACCCCGAAAGGATGAAAGGCAAAGTCAACTTCGGCGGAATTTGAACTCACACACTCATACATATAAATATCAGTCATTCTCTTCCAAATACGATCGACAGTCAAACATTTATTCCTTACAAACTGATTTTTTTTAATATCTTTCTTAAAACGCATTTACTTATTACCATATATAGACACAGAATACACATTAATACACACATACATACAAATA
>NW_026322624.1:0-321 GCF_001194135.2 Octopus bimaculoides
ATATATATATAGATATATATGCATATATACACGTGCGTGTTTATAAATTTATATATGTGAGTATATGTCTCTCCCACTACTTCTCTCTCTCTCCTCTCACTCTCTCTCATATATATATATATATATTTATATATACATACGTATGTATGTATATACAGTATTATCCAAAATGTCCAGTATTACATATCAATCGGACACATAACACTGTACACTTTGGATAATATACTCACTCTATTGATATATATGAGTACATTTCTTCCTGTCTTATGGATTCTTAGACCACTTACATACATACATACATACATACATACATACATACAT
>NW_026322625.1:0-255 GCF_001194135.2 Octopus bimaculoides
AGAGAGAGAGAGAGAGAGAGAGAAAGAGAGAATGGGCATGTGGGGGGGAAAGAGCGAGAGAGAGAGGATGTACAACCCATAGTTGTACACACACGTGGTATGTTGTAGACGTGCATACTTCTACAACGAAATGTATGCATATATATATATATATATGTATGTATATATACGTATAATATAAATATATATATATACATATATACTCTGCTGTTCTCTAACTTGATATGTGATTCTTTTTCCGATTTATGATTTACT
>NW_026322626.1:0-398 GCF_001194135.2 Octopus bimaculoides
GAAGGGAAGAACGAATATATTGTGCGTGAGTTTATTTGGCAAACAAAGAAGCAAACAAAAAAACTGACCATCCCGAAATGTAACATTATCTGTTTCAATACACGATTTCACATCAGAAATCTTGCAATATATATATATATATATAAACGTATACATACATACATACATACATACATACAGTTACTCTATCTAGATTACACGTTCAGCTTTATACCTGTAGTCATTTGGGCCATGAGATATGTAACACACTGCCTAAATACCAATCTTGAGAAATTACACTTCTCAAAACCAGAAAGGAGAAAGCTAATTCGAAGACTACA
Source organism: Octopus bimaculoides (assembly GCF_001194135.2). NCBI lineage: Eukaryota > Metazoa > Mollusca > Cephalopoda > Octopoda > Octopodidae > Octopus > Octopus bimaculoides. The sequence continues at coordinate 321 of NW_026322626.1, forward strand.
GATTCAATGCATCACTGGAACTGTAAAAATCTGTAAAATTTTCCTGAAGTTTATCATTTAAATATATATGAGCATGTC
>NW_026322627.1:0-205 GCF_001194135.2 Octopus bimaculoides
ACTGAAAACCTAGCAGACTGCAAATATATACCGTAATTTATAGCGCACAACATCCTACTACGTAGGCTTTTGACGGCTGTACACAGACAGAGAATTGATATTACTAAGCGATTTGAATGACTAAATTCATAGCAAAATACACTACACTCGTAATATATGTAGTTCTGAATTCAAACCCCGCTGGACTTAGTCTTCTATATATATA
>NW_026322628.1:0-222 GCF_001194135.2 Octopus bimaculoides
CTGTGTGTGTGTCTTTGTGTCTGTGTTTGTCTCCCTCTCCCATCATTGCTTGACAACTGGTGCTGGTGTTTTTATACCCCCCATAATTTAGCTCTTCAGCAAAGGAGTCTGATAGAATTAGTGCTAGGCTTTAAAAAAAGTACTGGGGTCAATTTATTTGTCTAAGAAAATTCTTCAAGGCAGTGCTCCAGCATGGCCACAGCCAAATGACTGAAACAAGTA
>NW_026322629.1:0-358 GCF_001194135.2 Octopus bimaculoides
CTTAGTTCAAACCATACAACTATTCATCATCATCTTCAACAACTTGGAAAAGTTCCTAAACTTGGAAAAGGGTGCCTCATGAATTGTCCAAAAGCAACCACAAATCCCGAGTTGACATCTGCTCTTCTCTCCATTCTCATGAACTCATTTCACCCATTTTGGATAGACTTGTGACTGGTGACGTAAAATGGATCTTCTATCGAAATGTTAAACGTTATAAACAGTGGCTTGGTAAAAGGAAAAAATCTCAACCACAACCGAGAAGGGAAATTCATGGGAAAAAGGTTCTTCTTTCTATCTGGTGGGAATGCAAAGGAGTAATTCACTTTCAATTGTTACCACCTAATGCAACAATCAA
>NW_026322630.1:0-379 GCF_001194135.2 Octopus bimaculoides
TAGGATCCAGCAGGAACAAAAATAAAACGATTAAAAAAAAATATTAAAATTATAAAATTATAAACAAAACTTAGAATTTATACACTTTTAACACATATTGAATACGATAAATATAAATAAAAGTGTATTTTAAAAAAATGGTCTGATTTCACTGAAATAGATTGTTGGTTCTGGGATACCCTGTACATAGGGGTACACCAGGTTTGGTATAGGGCTTTATTTACTATATGTGCCTTATATATACCACATAAGGTAAAGGGGTATATTTGGGGTAGAAAGGCTAATGAGAGAGAATGATTATAAAGAGAGAGATTGATCAATAGCTAGAGAGATAAATAGATAGAAAGATAGATAGACAGATAGATAGATAGATAGATAG
>NW_026322631.1:0-254 GCF_001194135.2 Octopus bimaculoides
GCATATGCATATACGTATGTTTACAATTATATTTACACACACACACACACTCACACAGAAAGACACACACACACACATATATATATACACACATACATATATAGATACGTAAATATATATACGTATAGATATGCGTATACATACTTATACATATACATACGTGTACATATACGTACATATACATACATACGTACGTACCAACAAGTATATATATCATATATATATATATGTAGATACATACATATACATATATT
>NW_026322632.1:0-585 GCF_001194135.2 Octopus bimaculoides
CGGAAAGTTTACAAACTATATAAAAAAGAAATGGAATAAAATAGTAAGTAGATATATTGAATAACTACGCATATACTCGAACGTGTACACAATGATATATACGTTTTGATACCCATAGAACTACACATGCATCTTAATGTTTACACAACTACGTGAAAATCACAGGACACACTCACGCATACGAAAACACATATCACACACGAAGCAAAACCAACACTTTTTTTTTCTTCTTTATTTATTTTCATTTTGTGAACAAACACAGACAGTGAACCATTCATAAGTTAAAAACGCCACACACACACAAAAAAAATACAATATGCCCGGAGATAAATCCATCAACAAAAAAAATACAGATGAATACCGATCTGCTAGCCTTAAAAAACTACGCTACGAGCAATGTTTACATGCTGAGAACTCGGTGACGGTGTTGTCTCAAAAAACTGACCCTAAACAGACAAATCCGTCCCCTAATGTCAACGCTAAAGCTCATCATGCCTCAATAATAACAAAGCAGATCACAAACCAGATTGATCGCCGACCGAATCACAAAGGGCCACTTACTCGATATAGATCTGCTAGCCTTAA
>NW_026322633.1:0-282 GCF_001194135.2 Octopus bimaculoides
ATACATACATACATACTTACATACATACATACATACACATACATACATACATACATACATACAGTTACGCTATCCAGATTACAAGTTCAGCTTTATACCAATAATTATTGGGGCCCTGGGATGTATAGCACACTGTCTAAATAGCAATCTTGAGAAATTAGGTTTCTCAAAACCAGAAAGGGAAAAGCAGATTCGGAGACTACAGATCCAATCCATCATTGGAACTGTAAATATATGTAAAACTTTCCAGAAGTTTATCATTTAAATATATATGAGCATGTC
>NW_026322634.1:0-618 GCF_001194135.2 Octopus bimaculoides
GTATGTATATATATATATAAATATATATACATATATACATATATATATATGTATATATATATATTTGTATATAACATGTGTATGTGCATCTATATCTCTCGCTAAAGACAAAGAGTCCAGAAATGCGAACTTGCATGAAGCCGCCCACAAAAATAAAATAAAAAAAGGAAAATAGATAGATAACTAAATATAAATAAAAAAAATAAGTATGTATTTTTTTTAAATGAATTCTCAAAAATAAATTCTGTTTCAAGGCTGAGAATTATTAATCCGGCACATGTAATGTTTAACAAACTCGGCTTCCCTGACGCACACATATACATAGGTATGTATATACATACACACATATGCGTATATAGAAATATTTTTGTGTGAGTAGATATGTATAGGTTTTTGTATGTATGTATGTATGTATGTATGTATGTATGTATGTATGTATGTAGGTATGTATGTATGTAGGTAGGTATGTGTGTGTGTTTGTGTGTGTGTGCATTTATGTCTGTTTGAAAACATTGTTTTTTTTTACCTGTATCTATTTAAATATTTATTAAATATGTAAATATTAGTTATGATATACACACTAAATGTTAGATCATATATGCATATATATATGTGTAT
>NW_026322635.1:0-628 GCF_001194135.2 Octopus bimaculoides
TATATATATACCAATGTAATTTTTTTTCCATTTCTGTACATGTGTATACTTTCTATTCTCATTTATAACAAGTTGTTCCAAGCTTAGGGATAACAGCCAAGTTATAATTATCTCTCTACAAAAGGATCATATGATTTCTATGAAGTTAATTATTTTGTATAATACATGTAGTAATATTGGCACATATATTTACTGATCTATGTCAATTCTCATGACAGGTGCCTAAGTGTAAACAAAATATACAAACATGCATACACAATACACAATACTAACACCCCCATCACTACATTCATATATTTATATCCAGTTTAATTTAAGTGTCCATTATCTAGCATATTCATAAGTGTAGACGTTGTTGCAGAACGTCATGATATCATGCTATATAGATAGATAGATAACTAGATAGATAGATAGATAGATAGATACATGCATACATACATACATACATACATACATACATATATTTGTTCATTTTTATACATTATTTGTGCTAGCATAGGTCAAATAAATATATTGTTTTTACAGCCAGAAACCATCGTGGTATGTAATGTATATATGTATGTGTGTGTGTATATATAATATATATATATGTATATAATATATATACATATATATATATATATATATA
>NW_026322636.1:0-209 GCF_001194135.2 Octopus bimaculoides
TATATATATATATATATAATTATATATACACACATATAGATACACACATATAGATACACACATATATATACATATTTGTATAAATGGAAATATATGTAGACACGCACACAAATATATTTATGTAAATACACAAACGTGTGCATGCTTACATGTATTTAGGTATCTATTCATATGTGTGTGTGTGTATTTGTGTTCATGTGTATGCATGT
>NW_026322638.1:0-666 GCF_001194135.2 Octopus bimaculoides
AACGAACGAACGAAAGAACGAACTAACGAATGAACGTACGTACTTACGAATGAACGAACGAACGAATGAACGAACGTACGTACGTACGTACGTATGTATGAACGAATGATCGAACGAACGAACGAACGATCGAACGAACGGACGATCGAACGAACGACCGTAATTACGTACGTACGAACGAACGGATGGACGAGCGAACGTACGTACGAACAAACAAAGGAACGAACGGACGTACGGAGGTACATACATGAGTACGTACGTATGTACGTACGAACGAAGGAACGAACGAACTATCTAATGAACGAACGAACAAACGAACGAAAGTTCGTACATACGTACGTAGTAACGAACGAACGAACGTACGTACGTATGAATCAACGAAAGAACAAATGAAGAACGTACTTACGCACGTACGAACGAACGAACGAATGAATGACCGAACGAATGAACGAAGGAAGGAACGAACGATAGAACAAACGATTTAACGAACAATCGTAGGTACATACTTACGAACGAACGAACAACCATACGTACGAAGGAACAAACGAAGGAATGAACATATGTACGTACGTATGAACGAACGAACGATTGATTGAACGAACGCACAAACGAACAAACGAAAGATGGAACGAACGATGGAACGAAGGAACAAAAGAACGAACGAAA
>NW_026322639.1:0-402 GCF_001194135.2 Octopus bimaculoides
ACACACACACACACACACACACACACACACATATGTATATATATAGGTAGATAAATAGAGAGAACGAGAAATGCATATATACATATGGATAAAAATTATGCCACACACACATATATATATAGATGCATACGTATGTACATACATATGCATGCATGTATACATACATATATACATGCATACATATATATATACATATATATGTATGCATGAATACATACATATATACATGCATACATACATATATACATACATATGCATGCATTCATACATATATACATACATATATACATGCATACATATATGCATACATACATATGCATGCATTCATACATATATACATGCATACATAATACATAATACATATATACATGCATACATACATACGTACATACATACATACAT
>NW_026322640.1:0-584 GCF_001194135.2 Octopus bimaculoides
GAATGAACCCGGAACCATGTGGTTGGTAAGAAAGCTACTTACCACACAGCTACCCCTGTGCTTAAAGTTAGTATATAATAAAAAAAGAATTAAATAAATTTAAAAACAAAAAAACAGGAACAAGAATTTTCAGAGCAATGGGGAAAACAAGATCCGATGACTCGATGCACACACAAAGTAGAATAAGAGAACAAGCAGTTGTTAGTAAGAAAGTTGAGAACAATGGAAAACAAGGCATGATGGGAAAGGAGGGTAAAGACAGATGTAAGCAAGAATATTGACAGCAATATAAATTAGAGGAAGAAAACAAATTTTAAAAATTCATCGGCTGAAGGCAAGAAAAATGGAGAGAGAGAGAGAGAGAGAGAGAGAGAGAGAGAGAGAGAGGACAAAAGAGTGACCAAACATTAAAATGTTGTCCCAAACATATCTATTATTTATAAAAATAATTCTTTCACATTACATGCACATAAAATCATGATTTTAATTTTTAAAATAGCTAAGATTATCTGAGGGGGAATAACAGATTGCATCCAGGAATTAGTGGTTGTATCATACAATTTTCTAAAAGTGTGAAGGATGGA
>NW_026322641.1:0-523 GCF_001194135.2 Octopus bimaculoides
TATATATATATATATATATATATATATATTGTTTAAGATTATATTTAAAATATTAAGAATAATAACATACTGATTTGAAGCGAAGAATGTAAACATGACAAATGAAACAACATTACCCTGTGATATATTAGTATACTGATGTTAACGCTAATCAATGGAAGAACGAGGTACAGAATATTTTGTTGAGAAATAAGAATAACAACAATATACATGCTTCTAATGAGAAGGTCGGATATAAGGCAAAGCAACTAGTGGTACAAAGCAACTCCCTTCCTCCATTTTTGACTTAGCAATTAGCTTACGATTTTTAGTTCACTTCACTGTGATCTATTTTGCCCTCCTCCCCCCCATTTCAATCATTTAATTTAAACCTTTAGCATTACGTTTACAGCCCCCTCCCTTTATAACTCTATGTAAACAAGCATTCTTATTCCTAACGCCCATCGAATGATATTATTGCTCCCTTTATATCCCTATGTAAACAAGCGTTCTAACGGTCACTTGGCCATGTAACATCTTAGCT
>NW_026322642.1:0-285 GCF_001194135.2 Octopus bimaculoides
CAAGCTACTTACCACACAGCCACTCCTGCGCCTATATATATATATAAAAATAAAAAATAACAAATAAAAAGTAAATTCACAAGTATACGTCTATACACACATATACATACATATATACACATATATATATATACCTACATAAACACACATACACACATATACATATACATATACACATATACATACAAACACACATATACATACATATATACACACACACATACACACATATATCCATATATATATATATTATATATATATATATATATATATATATATATATAT
>NW_026322643.1:0-369 GCF_001194135.2 Octopus bimaculoides
TCTAGTTTTCTTCAGATTCTTATCAAAACGAAATAATGGTAAATGGCAACAAATCCTTATAATCTGTCCATTGATATAGATTCTTATATTCCCACGTTTGTTTCTACCCAATAATTTTAAATGTCTGTTAGCTGAGCTCTATAGCACGATCATTACGGTGTTCAAAAATAAATCTAGATAGGCCTTCCTTTTTACGCTCGCTGTAATATTTACAGCAATTAGCAACTTGTGGTTCTTGAAGATTTTCTAAAGAGTTTATGTTGTTGCCGTTCTAGCACCGAAGACAAAAGCCATAATTATTCAATGATAACGTAAGCAGCAACAAAACAACAACAATAATAATAATAATAATAATAATAATAATAATAA
>NW_026322644.1:0-346 GCF_001194135.2 Octopus bimaculoides
TATATATATATATATATATATATATATATATATATCATACAAATCCAGCTATATATATACAAGTGTATAGCTAGACATACATATTATGTATGTGTGTCTGTGTCTCTGTGTGTATACACATAAACATACTCACCCATTAACAGACATACTTTGTAATACGCATGTATATACACACACGTGACCTTTTAAATCATGCCACAGGAAGCCATTCTACGTATGACTGTGGTCGTGAAAGATGCATTGTGACTGCGATGGAATGGCGGCTTCGACGACATGAAGGAGTAGCAACCGAGCCAGAGGAGAAGTGAGAGGTGGAGATAGTGTGGCGGAAATACGTAGATCGGTT
>NW_026322644.1:1079-2521 GCF_001194135.2 Octopus bimaculoides
GATCGGTTTTAAAACGGATGGGGAGCAGGAGGAGGTAGTTCATGAAGGAAGATTAGGCGTAGTAGGAGGATTGGGAGGATGAGGGAGGCGAAGCAGCTGAGTAAATGGGGGGGGGGGTTGGATATGTGAGAAGAAGAGAGATAGAGAGAGAGAGTAAACGTACTGATTGATAGGGAGGCGTGGGAAGAGGGAAAACACTGTTTGTGATAGGTGGGTCTCGTGTATGAGAATGTATTGGTATCGATTTGTAGATGGTGCTCCAGTACGGCCGCAGTCCAATGACTGAGACAAGTAAATAAATGAAAGAATATTATGTATGCGCGTGTGTAAATCTAGTTGTCTATCACGATTGCGAGATCATGGGTTCGATTCTCAGACCGGGCGTTGCGTTGTGTTCTTGAGCAAAGCACTTCATTTCACGCTGCTCTGCGACCATTTCGTCATCTGACATGTGGTACCCATTTGCACCTGTATAGGTAATGTCGATCTGATGGAGGGATTATGTGCAACACAAACATTTGATCAATATAAATAAATCATCTGTGTGGTTGTTCGATAAGAAATACTCGAATCTTCATACGCCGCCAAACAATGGGAGTGTCCATCACACACACATACATATATATATATATATATAGCAAAAATTTAGATTCAGATGAATATGGTACTTAAGTTGAAGCACCAGAATTTTGGACGGTATTATCCATACAATTTCAAAGTAAGGTGATTAAAATCAAAATAAGCAACAAGGATATCCAGAGATAATGCAGTACGATCGTTTTATGCAACTCCATTTAATTGAACAATGCAACCATTACATCAATTTAAAATGCAGAGCAATCCTTAGTTGCACAAAGACATAGAATTTAATTAAATTTGAATAGATGGACACATTAGTATAATCATACTTAAAATCTCTAAAAAGTTAAGGAGATAGACAAAGAACATGTTCTTTGTCTATATATATATATATATATATATATATCCATACAGATATGGTGGGCATCTACACCGTTTGCACCCACAAAACTCACTCGCCCAAAGTACCGCGCAGTGGGCAGTGGGATTGAACCTGGAACCATGTAGTTGCAAAACGAGCATATCAACCATATACCTGCACCAAAATACACACACACACACACACAAACACACAAGCACAAAACACACCATAAAGCAATCATTTCAATCTTCTCACAGAATTCCTCCAATCTATCGCTTTGGATTTCTAATCTTTTCACCGACGCAGAAAGAAAAAAAAAATGAATCTTAAACTGACCTCGCCTGGATTTGAACTCAGAACACAAAGAAAAACTCTCAGAACAAACGCTTCAAGATATTCTATCAGCCGCTTCTAAAGAGTCTGTCATTTCTTTGCCTAGATGCAATGAACGAGTTCATTTGAAGTCCCTCGTTCATTCGTGTTGCCATATTCGATTGTCAGA
>NW_026322644.1:3247-5170 GCF_001194135.2 Octopus bimaculoides
TGTGTGTGTGTGTGTGTGTGTGTGTGTGTGTGTGTGTGTGTGTGTGTGTGTGTAGATAGATAGATAGATCGATAGATAGATAGATATTACGTATTTAGGTGTGGTTGTAATTTACTTATTGAATTTATTTATTTTCGATACGGTTGTACATAGGGTAAATGTGTTTGAAAGTTGTGATTTCTTTGTTTGTTCACAAGCAACACTTATTTTAGCGCAGTTGACACCGCAAGGTTGAATGGTACTGCGCTGGTGTCGAAACCATAATGATATCCATGGGGCAGCTGATGATGGAGGTATGTCGGATTGTTGGTATGGCTGTGGAATAGTATTATAACACATCTTTTTGATATATATATGTGTGTGTGTGTGTGTGTGTTTGTGTGTCTGTATTTGTCCCACGACCATCGCTTGACAACCGATGTTGGTGTGTTTGCGTCCTCGCAACATTAACGTTACGGCAAGAGAGACCGATAGAATAAGTACTAGGCTTACAAAGAATAAGTCCTGGAAATAGATGAAAAACAAGACAAGTAACATAAAGAACGACCCTTCATCAGTTGTCGGTTGTTTTATCTACTCCGCATTTCGAGCAATATATATACGATAAGCTTCTTTCATTTTTTTTTGTGGTTCCCCATAATGATATCTGTATGTATGTATGTATGTATGTATGTATTCTTCATGAAAAATTTAAGGGTGCTACTCGAAAGCGCACTGCTGGTGTAGGGAACGGGTAAAGCTTGGTCTGCAATGTTTACAGTCGTGTATACTGGTCAATAGCAGGGCTCTCTAGCCACCAACGGAGCCGCAAATGCAAAGTATAAGTTAGTCGTAGGGCGCACAATGTTCCTGAAGGTCAGCAATTGTCTTCCTCGGTCACGAGTGGACGGCCGTCATGTATGTATGTCATTAATCAGTTTCTTTCAAGATTTCTCGCCGATAGAGAAAGAGCCGGCTTCTAACCAAGATCCAAGGATTCTGCATAGGAATTTCAACAACATCAACAGGTTATTTTGGTGGGTATGTATGTATGTATATATGTATGTATGTATATCATTATTCAGTTTTGTTTCAAGATTTCTTGCCAATAGAGGAAGAGTTTGTTTCTAACCTAGATCCAAGGATCCTTCATAGGAACTTCAACATCAACAGGGTATTTTTGTAGGTATAGATGCATGAATGTATGTATATACGTACGTATGTATGTGTATGTGCAGGTTTGTATGTTTTGTTTCATGTGTGTATTCTCATGCATATATTTGTATATCTAGACATGCTCATATATATTTAAATGATAAACTTCTGGAAAGTTTTACAGATCTTTACAGTTCCACTGATGGCTTGGATCTGTAGTCTTCGAATCAGCTTTCTCCTTTCTGGTTTTGAGAAGCCTAATTGCTCAAGATTGGTATTTAGGCAGTGTGATACATATCCCAGTGCCCCCAATAATTACAGGTATAAACCTGAACTTCAAATCTGGATAGAGTAACTGCCGATTTTCTTTTTCGCTGAATTTTAAGCTTTATGTTAACTTCCGCTGGGCAGCTGAGTTCCACAACTGCATGTATGCATGCCTGTATGTATGCATGTATGTATATATGTATGTATCTATGTATGCATGTATGTATGTATGTATGCATGCCTGTATGTATGCATGTATCTATACATAAATGTATGTATGTATCTATGTATGCATGTATGTATGTATGCATGCATGCATGAATGTATGTATGTATGTATGTATGTATGTATGTATGTATGTATGTATGTATGTATGTATGTATGTATGTATCCAGATCTATATACTAGTAGATATTGGTTGTCAGATAAATTCGCTCGTTTCTTTCCAATGATATTTGAATTAACAGGAAAAATATTTTCAGTCGTAATATTTTATGAGTTCTGTTTACCATATCTTTGGGG
>NW_026322644.1:6023-6967 GCF_001194135.2 Octopus bimaculoides
TATATATATATATATATGCGTGTGTGTGTACACATATACATATATATTTGTAGATATATTTCGTTATACATTCATTATACATACATGTGTATGCATATATATATATGTATATATATATACACACATATGTATATGCAAATATATATATACTTCAAAAACACACACGACAACCTATTATAATATATGTCTGTGTAAGAATGTATATATATATATGTATATATGTATATATATATGTAAATGTACGTATATATGTACATGTATACATATATAGATATATTTGTGTAGATATATTCTTACTATTTATATATGTGTGGATATAGATATGCATACATATATATATATATATATATAAACATATATGTATCTATGTATATATATATGCACATATATATATACATATGTATGTGTGTGTGTGTGTGTGTGTGTGTGCGTGCGTGTTTATGATTACCATATTAAAAATTTCAAAGAAAAGCGGCAGAGAAACGTCACAGAGAAATATCACATTTTTTTCAGTGATATTCGAATATTGTCCATGTGCAGACATATGACCAAACTTCTATTGAAGAGTATAGGAATGCCTCTTACATCCGACAATGAGTTCAAGATCAAAGACTTGTCTCCTCTAAATTGCTTAATAAGAAATCCATATATCAAGTATTAATTACGTTTGATTTCATTACAGGTGTGCTCTTAACGAAAGGATGAAAGGCAAAGTCGACATCGGCAAAATTTGAACTCAGAACGTAACGGCATACGAAATACCGCTAAGCCTTTCGGTGAGCTAACGTTTCTTATTTCTTTATTGCCCACAAGGGGCTAAACATAGAGGGGACAAACAAGGACAGACAAAGGTATTAAGTCGATTACATTGACCTCAGTGCATAACTGGTACTTAATTTATCGACCCCGAAAGGATGAAAGGCAAAGTCGACCTCGGCAGAATT
>NW_026322644.1:13022-15266 GCF_001194135.2 Octopus bimaculoides
TATATATATATTATATGTATTTATTTTATTCTTTTATTGTTTCAGTCATTTGACTGCAGCCATGCTCCAGCATGGCCGCAGTCAGTCGAACAAATCGTCCCCAGGACGTTTTCTTTGTAAGCCTAGTACTTATTCTATCGGATTGCTTTTGCCGAACCGCTAAGTTACGGGGACGTAAACGCACCAGCATCGGTTGTCAAGCGATCGTGGGGGGACGAAGATACACATAAACATTCACACACACACACACACACATACATACACACAAACACACACACACACATATATATATATATACATACGACGGACTTCTTTCAGTTTCCTTCTACCAATTCCACTTGCTGCCTTTTGAAAAGAAGTTTCTGGGGGACCAGAATAAAATAGTGATCATATATTAAAAAAATGATTGAGAATCTCTGCACCATAGCAGTGTGAATCGCATACGATAATGGACAAGCGAGGCGAACCACATCAAAGAACTCTGAAAGCAAGACACTACGCGAAAAAGGTTATGCTTTCAATTTGGTGTGATTGTAATAATGTTGTCTTATACTAGCTTCTTGCCACGGACAGAACCATCAATTCGGATGTCAACTGGATAAATTAAACGCAGCGATCTGCCAGAAGAGTCCAGCCCTTGTTAACCGCAAGGGTTTTGTCTTCAATCATGACAATACCAGCTTGTAAAATTTCGTATCAGAAGTTAATGGCGCCTGGCTACCTAGTTTTGCCCCACTCTTCATATCCGCTCGACCTTGCACCTTTGATTTCCGCCTGTTCATTTGAAGAGCAGAGCTTCGACTCTGAAGAGGCTGTAAATATAACACCTGGAAGAGGCTTTCACCAATAAAACAGGAAATTCTTTGAGAAACCAATAATGGATTTGCCCACATGATGGCAGAAGATAGTGGAATGAAATGCTAATTATATCATGGATTGAATAAATCGCATATATATATATATATATATACATTATTTCATATATTTACACACACACACAGCTATCTATCTATCTATCTATCTATCTATCTATCTATCTATCTATCTATCTATCTGTTTGTCTGTATATCTGTCTATCTATCTATCTTTTTGTCTATCTTTCTGTCTGTCTGTCTGTCTGTCATACAATATATAGGTGTTCGTAAGGCAACGAGCTGGAAGAAACGTTAGTACGCCGGACGAAATGCTTCGCGGTATTTCGTCTGCCGCTATGTTCTGAATTCAAGTTCCGCTGAGGTAGACTTTGTGTCTGTGTATATTTGTCTGCGTCTGTGTCTTTGCGTCTGTTTGTCACCCCACAATCGCATGACAATCGATGTTGGCTTGTTTACGTCCGCCTAACTTAGCAGTTCGGTAATAGACACCGACAGAATAAGTTCTGGACTTACAAAGAATAAGTCTTGAGGTTGAATTCTTGCAATAAAAAAACAAAAAAAGAACCCCTTTAAGGTGGGGCTCCAGTATGGCCAAAGTCAAATGACCGGAACAAGTAAGAGACTAAAAGTGCATACAGCAGGATGGGGTACCATAAAACCAAAAATCCCAACATCGGCATCAGGATACAGGAAGAAGTATTGCAACAGCTGGGGCTTCCAGGGACCGTAGCTCCTCACTATTCTTCCAAAAGACCTGAGACTCTTACATAGGGTGGCTATAGGTGTCTTCAAAACAAAGCTGGATATCCTCCTGTGAAGCATTCCAGATTTGCCTACCTCATCTGAGGAGATGGAGATGCGGTCAGCGGCGCACGTACTCCTTCTTTCACCAAAAAGCCACATATCAAAAGAGGTTACAAATAGTGAAAGCGAGGCGAAGCCGATGGCGGTACTGCAGCATGGCCGCAGCTCCCCAGCTGAATCTAGTGAATAACAAAGATAGAAAAGAGGAACAAAAAATTATGAAATGTATATAAATACATAACACACACACACACATATATATATATATAAGCGTATGTGTGTATGTGTGTGTGTGTGCATGTATATATGTATGTATAGATATACATGTGTTTATGTGTGTGTGTGTGTGTGTAATATGCATGTACACATATATACATCTACTTACGAACAGACACACATACATGAATATGTGTGTATGTATATATATATATATATATATATATATATATATACTTATATATATACACACATAGACATGCATATACTTACATATGTACAAACACACACGAATACATAAACAAGCACACACAAACAGACACACACACGTATATATATATATATATAT
>NW_026322644.1:16534-17066 GCF_001194135.2 Octopus bimaculoides
AGAGAGACATATATGTGTGTGTGTGCGATCGTGCATAATTGATTTTATGCGCATTTGTATGTAATTAATTATATATGTATGATTATATACACAGATAAATCCGTGTACAAACGCACATATATACTCACAAGTTGGAACACATGATTTTTCTTACGTATTTTGCACGCCTATTCATACATATGTAGTTGTATATGTGTGTGTATATATATATATTTATTAATACATATATATGTGTGTGTGTGTGTGTGTGTGTGTGTGTGTGTGTGTGTGTGTGTGTGTGGTTTGCTGTCTGGCAATAATTACGTAGATGAACAATTAAAATACCTTTAAGTGTGATTACAAACGTACGTATTATTATTGCACGCAAACACATGCGAGCGCAGCGAGCAGACACGCACAAGTACGCATAGACATATATATGCAAACACGTACGTAACTACACATAAATATATATATATATATATACTTACATATATACATACTTGTACATTTATACGTACAACTGCATAAATATAAACATAAGTATATATAA
>NW_026322644.1:17832-20424 GCF_001194135.2 Octopus bimaculoides
ATACATACACACAGACACATATATACGTACATCCATATATATACACACAGACAGATACATACATACACACATACACATACATACAAACACACACAAACACATACATACATACATTCATATATACACATATACATACACACATACGTACATACATACATTCCTATCAATATACAACCAGAACACATACATCATGAAGAACCCTGCTCGTGTTGCATATCTGCCACTACTCCTCTCAGCCCCTTCCTCCTTTGCGTCTATACAGACAACGGCATCGTGCACACAAGGTCTTTGCTGAGAGTTACGTAGCCAGCCTGTATGTTTTTCACATGCAGCGACACCGATTCCCTGCGAGGGGGTACCCAAAAGAAACCGGAATTTCACTCTTTTCTTACATGTTTATTTACTTTGTTCACAGTTTAATTCTCTCCATTTGAAGCAATCCTTCGGTCCACACACGTTCTCCGCTGTTCGAAGCAATCCTGGAACTCTTGTGTAGTGACGCCGTGTAACGCCTCTGTTGTTTTTATCTTCAGATCTTGCAGTTCTTCAAAACGTTTTCCTCTAAGGACTTCTGAGCTTATATAGTTTGTGCATACATATATATATATTACGCGGGAGTATCCAAAAGAAACCGAAATTTTGCAATATCCTTTTATTCACTTAGCTTTACATATTTATTCTTTTATCGCCTTCGAGGTATTCTCCATTGGTCCAGGCGCGTTTTCCACTATAGGAAGCAGTCCTAGAACTCTTGCGAAATGATGCCTATTAACGCCTCTGTTTTGTCTTTCTTCACCTCTTCCACACCTGCGAAACGTTTTCCTTTAAGGACTTTTTTCATTCGGGGGAACAAGACAAAGGTTACAGGGAGCAAGAGCGAGGAAATTTTTGGTCAAAAACTCTCTCACACTCTCAAGGTGATATGCGAAGGTGTATTACCATGATGAAACCACCACTCTCTATTTCGCCACTGGTCGGGGCGCTTTCGCCTCGCCGTGTCTCGCAAACGCTTCAAAACTGCCAAGTAAAATGCCTGGTTTGCAATTTGACTAAGAATAACAAATAATGTGTGGACATTTCCCTTCGCATCGATGAAACGAATCAGCATCGTCTTGACATTGGACTTCACTTGATGCTCTGTTTTGAATGCTTCCATTGATTTCATGGCTGCATCGCTTCCGTGTCGTAGCCTTAGCACCAGCTTTCGTCACCAATGATGACCTTTCAACAAAAAAGTCTGGATCAACTTCAAACAATTCTTTCGGTTCACGACCCGCATTTAGTTGTGGCTGTTTTTCAGCTTCCTTGAGCAAGCAAGACACAAGTTTTGCTGCAACTCTTTCCATTCGAATTTCCCCGCTCAAAATTCGTTGGCAGATGATCCAGAACACACCAGTCCTGTCATAAAGTTCGTCGATTGTTCGGCAACGATCCTCCAAGATCAATTCATCAACTTTCGTGGCTTCATTCGTTCGGGAAGATCAAATATTATCCTGAACGAGGGTTGGTCTTCAAGCAACAAGTGACCATTCCTAAAGCGTGGAAAGCACGCATAAAATTGTCTTTTGTTCATGGTAACGTCCTTGTAAGCTGTTTGAAGCATGAGAACTGTTTCGGCCGCCGTTTACCTCAGCAGAAAACAGAATTTCTCAGAAGTTAAGGCGGCGAGCTGGCAGAAACGTTAGCGCGCCGGGCGAAATGCTTAGCGGTATTTCATCAGCCGTTACGTTCTGAGTTCAAATTCCGCCGAGGTTGACTTTGCCTTTCATCATTTCGGGGTCGATAAATTAAGTACCAGTTACGCACTGGGGTCGATGTAATCGACTTAATGCCTTTGTCTGTCCTTGTTTGTCCCCTCTATATTTAGTCCCTTGTGGACAATAAAGAAATAAGAAAAGAGAATTTCTCAGAAGCACGCTATTCCTTCGTTTCGGTCATCGCAAACATCAACGAACAGGGAAGAAGAACTGCATAACAAAGACGCACCGCGTGGCAGTACGACCTCAGCCGAGGACGCCGGTCGACAGACTGATGCCCGGGGGACACATCAAGTGGTTTCTAGCAGCGAGAGCTTTAACTACAATGGGTTCGTACCACAGAGAACCACATTTGGGTACAGAGAGACAGACAGATAGATAAGTAGATAGATAAATAGATAGATAGATAGATAAATAGATAGATAGATAGATAGAGAGAGAGAGAGAGAGAGAGAGAGAGAGAGAGAGAGAGATACATACATGTATACATACTTATATACTTACATGCATGCATGTGTACATACATACATGCATACATATATACATACATGCATGCATGCACACAGACGGACAAACACACAGACACGTTTCAGATATCGTTATAAAAACATCGAAACACATCGAGACTGACAGACAAATTTTAAAACAGACTCACATTGAGAAAAACCAATCAGAAAGCGAACACCAATTAAGCACACACTCACCCACACACATACATACATTCACACACACACACACATAAATATTTATAAACACTTACACACGAACCTACACACACACACACACACACACACACACATATATATATATATATATATATATATATATATATATA
>NW_026322644.1:20868-22703 GCF_001194135.2 Octopus bimaculoides
ATATATATATATATATATATATATATATATATATATATATATATATATATACATGTATGTATATATGTAGACATATTTTATACATAGGCACATACGCTATCGCATATACAGACGTACAAACTCATAAATGTTCATACATAATACATACATATATGTATATACATACATGCATGTACATATAGAAATATGTTCATCTATATATATATGCGTATATACGTGAATGTGTATACATGTATGTGCTTGTGCGTGTGTATGTATATATATAGACGTACATATTTTATACATAGAGATACATGCAT
This sequence comes from Octopus bimaculoides, assembly GCF_001194135.2. Lineage (NCBI taxonomy): Eukaryota > Metazoa > Mollusca > Cephalopoda > Octopoda > Octopodidae > Octopus > Octopus bimaculoides. The sequence goes on from NW_026322644.1 coordinate 21,168, forward strand.
AAACGCATACGCATATATAGCTGCACAAAATTAAAATGTATGTATATATACACACACATATAAACATACGCATATCCATATATACGTTTATATGTGCGCATTATATATATACGTACACACACACATATATATACACACATATATATGTAGATATGAACAAACACTCATACACTCACACACGCACGCATACAAACACGAACACATTCAGAGTAACAGCTACACATACGTATACCGTTCGCCTTTCCGCTACCTTCGGCCGATGATGGCGCAATTTTTCAACTAACTGGTTGTCCGAATCGTCGCATTAACCTATTAGTGACTGGGTATACATCCGACACGTATTCTCTCAAGTTCGAGGCGTTGTATATAGGTTGCTATTTAAGTAAATTGTTTTAGAGGTTCTATTTGAGATGGAGCTCGGGTGTACAAAGGAGTGTTAGTTGAAGTCAGTCCTACACTCCATGTAAACCCTATCCTGGTGGGAAAGTGGTGTTGTGACCAGACACATATATTCAAACCTATAGCACAAGAAACCCCTATTTAACGGACGGAGTTATTAGATTCGACAATTACAGGTTTTCCAACCGCCAGTGGGCTTGTTATAGATAAGACAGGGATCTCTTCATAGATTGATCAGACCTGCTACTGGTACCATATAAAACAGTACGGCCTGCTCCATGGTCGAGAGGTTGGCGTATAAGACGGCTCCCCGCTTGAGTAACTTGCAGCTCTTGTGAAAAGTGTGACTGGACAACCAGGAGGACTAAAAACAAGACCTGTCGAAGGGCCCGTAAGCTCCCTTTCAACTAACGGCCATCCAATCAAGGAAAGTAATTGCAAACGACTCCAATATCTTTGTAAGGAAACGAAGTAATGCTATGGCTTCATAAGACGGGAAAACATGCATTTAATCTGGAAGACTTTTCATTGTCGTGTCAACAACGTATTGCAAAAACTTAACGGACATGACAAAAATGGATATGTAAATACAGACAGCCAGGAAGTAAATAGACACCTTTAATTTTCACAGACACACACACACACACACACACATAGAGATACACACACACACGCATACACAAACACACACACGCATATAGTTCTTATGTTTTCGTTGCTTCTTCTTTATACTTGTGTAGATTCGTTGCAATTTTTATAAAGGGTCAGACACATCGAAGGACCAAAGCATATTGCTGTGCCTCTGGTATTCCGGAAAGATTCGAACTATCAAATACCAAACGAAAGGTCTGTCCAAAAACGAAGCCTTTACATCAGTGACTATGAGCTCAAAGTGCTCCCCATAACATTCATATATTGTCCGATAAAACTGTACAGTTCAAACAGGGCTGCAATACGTTCAGTAGAATTCTGTACAGTTTCCATTTATCAAATAATGTCAGGCGAGTTGTTGTTATAGAAAATATGCTATGCAGAAGAAGCCACGTAGCAGGATCGGTTCCGGGGATCGTCCGTTTGGCATGACAATTTCTTAACTATGCTGATATAAGTGTATGCTCATTCTATATATATATATAT
>NW_026322644.1:24439-27291 GCF_001194135.2 Octopus bimaculoides
ATATATATATATATACGTACACACATGCATATGTATGCACCCGCATAGGAGCACATACGTGTATAGATATGTGATATGCACAAGAATTTGATGGGTGTATTTGGTGCAGATTTTGTTTTCAATTTGTGTATGTATATGTGCGCGTACTCCTGAGTGTACATTTATATATATGCATACGCACACACATACAGACACCCAGGCATGCACACACACACACACATATACATACACTGGCTATCGCATGCACAAACACATATATATATATATAGACATACATACAATCATATGCATACATACATACATATATACACGCTTATATATCATCACTCACTGATCATTATCTTCCTGTGAATTCAGTCTTCTGCAAACAAACATACATACACACACACATACACACATGCATATACATACATATATACGCAGACATGTATACATATATACTTATCTATCTCTCACACTCTCACTTATTTTCTCTCCCTTTTCTCTCTCTCTCTCTCTCTCTCTCTCTCCTTGTATTTGTGTATGTATGTATGTGTGTATATATATATATATATATGTATATAATTTATATATGTAGTTATATATATTTGTACAGGTATATATATATGTATATATATATATATATATATATATATATATATATATATATATATATATATATATATATATGTATGTATGTATGTATGTATGTATGTATGTACGTACAGGTATAGATGTTTATATATGTAAATAATGCTGATACTATCTGCATATCGGTATGTATTTAAACTTTTAAATATATACACTTGCACACATACACACACATACATATATATATACATACATATATATCTAGATATAGAGATATATATACACATACAGTCAAATGTGTAAATAACCATATACAGACAACGCTGTACATGCATATATATATATATATATATATATATATATATGTATGTATGTATATGTGTGTGTGTGTATGTATGTTTGTATGAGCGTGTATAAGTTTATGTATATCTAGATATAGAGATATACATAAACTTATACACGCTCACACACACATACATACATTTATATATACTTCCATATATATATGTCTCTATGTGTATATATGCATGTACTTCATTGTCTGTATATGGTTCTTTACACACTTGGATGTAGGTGTATGAGTATTTATGTATGGTGTCGACTATATATATATAGTCGTCACCATACAGACGCAGGAGTGGTTGTGTGGGAAGTAGTTTGCTTACCAGCCACATAGTTCTGTGTTCAATCCCACTGCGTGGCATCCTAGGTGTCTCCTACTATAGTCTCGGGCTGACCAAAGCCTTGTGATGTGCTTTTTCATTTGTGCTATACACACACACATACACACGCACACACACAGACACATATGCATGTACACTGAGTAAAATACATGTGGTATAGCTAAGATGAGGGCAAATTACAATGAATTTTACATAATGAGCAAAGGCACCATAGAATTTGTGTCTGCAATAACAAATTGTGTATGAGCATCGACCAAGTGAAAACTTCTTTTAATATACCCTTAAACTTTCCAACTGGTAGTGTCCTCTAACACGCTTCCCCTGCTACTAATACTACACCACTGCCCCCACCAGCCCTGAATCGGAATAAACTCCGGCCATCCCAGATTATATAGCCCAATAGCATGCACGGTGATAATGCCATCAGAAGTAGAAACCGTGAGATCTTATAGTTCGTACCCATGTTCATACAATAAGTATTTAACACTGCATTTAACATCAGCAGCCTCTCTATGGGTATTTCCGTCCATACTGTATCAAGGTATGAATATATGTATGTGTGTGTGTGTGTGTGTGCTTGAGATGTATATATATATATATGTGTGTGTGTGTGTGTGTGTGTGTGTGTGTGTGTGTGTGTGTGTGTGCGCCTTTCTGAATGTATATGTGCATTCATACAAACATTTACATCTATGCATGCATGTTTATAGGCACCTAAATATGTGTGTGTAATTATGCACGTATATATATATATATATTTATATATATATATATATATATATATATGAGTGTGTATGGGTATATGCAAATATATATATTTATCTGTCTGTAAAGCAAGTGAACTTAACATTTTTTCGATGTGTGTATGTACGTATAAATATATCAATCCCTATATATATATATATTTATATATACAGAGAGAGAGAGAAAGAGAGAGAGATGGGGGAAGAACACATAATTTAGTCCCTGTGTGTATACATAATATAGTTACGTAAGACATACATATATATATATATATATATATCCTGTTATGTAGATGAATGCATATATAGATTCATAAATATGAACATAGACCTATATACATTCGCTCATTCGTACATACATACAAACACACGCGCACACACATACACACGTGCTCACACATACAGACGTCGTATGTGTGTGGGGGGGGGGAAGAGAGAATCAATGCTGCAGTTGACAGTCTTCGTGTTGAGGTTACTGGCCTGCTTAGCAAAATATCTCCTCCTTTCCTTAAACTGACAATTATTAACACACGTCGAAATATTACTTGTGGTCATTGAAAGTATAATACGGAAGCATCAGCTGGAGGTTTATTGAAACGTGTGACCGAGAGAGAAAAAAAAATTGATCTGACCTTCACCCAATCGAAATGGAGAGTGATCTCATATAAGAGAATGACACCAGTGAAAATATGGGCTGCAGCAAATATTCGGCTACGGCAAAAATATGGGCTACAGCCAATATTCTGCCCAAATACTACAGATTTGTTTCTTAGTTGGTTGATCTTAATCATTTGCGCGTGTCCTTTAGTAGTTGATGACATGTGCAATTCTGATCGCGTGCAGAATTGCACATATC
>NW_026322645.1:0-563 GCF_001194135.2 Octopus bimaculoides
TGAACAGGATAAACTATCCCTATTTTGCAGAGAAAATTGTAGGTGGCTAGATGTGGACTCGAACTCACAACCCCGTGATTACATGTCACGATGCTTTAAAATCACTTCTTTAACTTTCTAAAAGACATCTGAACGCTTCTAAAAGCAAACTTCGTTTGTTTATTTACGTTTGTCGTAATTTGAATTTAATATATATATATATATATATATATATATATATATATACATACATACATACATACATACATACATACATACATACATACATGTATATGTATGTAGGTATGTGTGTGTGTATGTCGTTGCTAGCCACAAAGGAATTTATAAACTTGAGGAGAACATGAAGAAGTTATTTTGGGGAATTGGATCTTGTGGCAGATGATTGCTATAAATAATACCATGTGAATATTGGGTCGAAAATGCCGTTTGGGGGGAGAAAATGATGGGGAATAAGGATGACCATCACTGGCTAGTCTAGAGTTATAGAAACCAAACAGTTTAGAAGTATGATTCTTAAAACACAGCCACGACAGCGCGTGTACATATATGTGTGTGTATATATA
>NW_026322646.1:0-394 GCF_001194135.2 Octopus bimaculoides
ATATATATATATTAATATAATAGTATATTATATATACATGTATATATACATATATATATTTATACACACAATATACATGGCATATTTAAATATATATATATATTAATTAAATATGACATTAAAAATACATTATATCAATGTATATCTTTATATATGTTAGATGCACATAAAATATACATTAAACGAAAAATAAATCAAATACATATATCTAAGTAAATACATGATATATAAACATGTATGTAATACATATATATTAAATATATAAACAAGTACAATAAATATATACACATACATATATATAAACTAAAAATACATGCACACACACACACATATATATATATTTATATATATTAAATATATAAAATGAGTATCGATTTAAATATACGAATGTATA
>NW_026322647.1:0-325 GCF_001194135.2 Octopus bimaculoides
TACTTCTTCCTTCCTATCCCCAGCCTTTCTCTCCTCTCTTTTCTCCCTTTGCTATCTTTCTTTTTCTTTTTTCTCTTTCTTTCTTTCTTTATTCTCTTTCTTTCTTCTTTTCCTTTTTTTATGACAACTGCATTCCCCCGCCACCCTCTTTCCCATATTTAACGTTATTATAGATACGTTACTCTTTACCCCTCCACTCCATAGCTTAAGATACAATTTTCGTTACCAGTGCATAGGTTTTTCGCGCGCAAAAATAAATGCGTGTGTGTGTAAAAATATACGTAGATTGTCTGTGCGTATGCAACTGTGTATTTCGATGTATATG
>NW_026322648.1:0-220 GCF_001194135.2 Octopus bimaculoides
AGAGAGAGAGAGAGAGAGAGAGAGAGAGAGAGGGTGGGGGAGACAGACAGACAGTCAGACAGACAGAAAGTGAAAGTAGGGAGGAGAAGAAGAAGAAGAAGAAGAAGAAGGAAAAACCGGTGAGAAACATTTTGAGGGAAAAGGGTTAAAAAGAAAGAGAGAGACATTAGGAGAGAGAGAGAGAGAGAAAGAGAGGGAGAGAGAAAGAAAGAGAGAGAGA
>NW_026322650.1:0-617 GCF_001194135.2 Octopus bimaculoides
ATATTTCTGCATCTGATCCTGTTCGACCCAACTGATATCATTCTTTCATTATTGCTAGCATTGTAACATCCAAATGAATTAAGGAACGAATGCTTGAACGGATGCGTATAAGATTCCTTTAAACCGTTTCGGTTTGACATCGCTATATAGTAATATTCGTGAACTTGTAGGTACATATTACACAAATTAAGGGAGTCACAAAATTGTTTACTTGACGTGCAATGACTCTTTTCACAGAACAGTGAAATATATAGCACTTGTATTTCTTTAGAGAGATATTCTCGTGCGCTTGACACGAAACGGATGGATTTAGAAATTCTATTAAATTTATTTCATTTATTCTGTTTCTACCGAAGATTAAATCCAAAAAGATTGAACACAAATATGATAAGACAGAAGATTTGTAATCACAATACAAAAGAAATATATCGCTAAATGATAACTGCAAAAAATGTAAGGAAAACATATCAGAAAATAAGAGGTATTAGATGCATATCCTGATGATGGAATGTTCAGAATGAATGAAGCAATAACTGTTCTTACACTAACATATATTTGCCGTCCCTCTCTTGTATCATCTAACTGTCTGGATGTTTTGCGTTCTTGTCCCATTCTGT
>NW_026322651.1:0-400 GCF_001194135.2 Octopus bimaculoides
ACGTAATTCATTTGAAAAAACCGTTGGAGAATAGGACGCTACCAGATAGTACGTTGGACAAGAAAGGAAGAAAAAAAAATTCAGAGTGTAGAGTTGGAAGTAGATAGGATGATATAAATCCAGTAAAAAAATTTGGGGAAGAGGAATGTTATGTAATAAGGCATTATAAATGGGGTTAATCCTGTTTTTCTATGAAAATATTGAGATGAATGTATATAATCATTTATACTTATGTGTATGGACATATATATACAAACAAATCCACATATACTCCAATAAATTCATATATGCATATTTATATACACACCTACGTAAAAACCCATATTCGCATATACATACATACACACACACACACATATATATCCATATATCAATATATACACGTACATATACACATATG
>NW_026322652.1:0-609 GCF_001194135.2 Octopus bimaculoides
GTGTGCGTTTGTGTGTGTGTTTGTGTGTGTGTGTGTGTGTGTGTGTGTGTCTGTCTTTGTGTATATCATAATGTAAGAGTTGGAAAAGTATATCTTGATATAAGTTACATACTACAAACATCATCAGATACAGAATAAAACGAAACAAAAATATATTCGTACAGTCAACGAAAAGTAAAAACCATACGATGTCAACAGAGTAACTTAACTCCGCCTCCCAACTAACGATATACCAAACACTTATAAGAAAACCAACAACTCGGTCCTAACTGATGTCATTGCTACCAAAACACTATGTAACAAAGCCTCCGACGTAAGTACAGGTAACCGATGCACACATACGGTACTTCAAAACCATTATTTCACCCTAAAACACCAAAAGCCGTATATTTTCCGTTTGTTATGTTGTTTGAAAAAAGATCTTTGAAATATATATATATATAGGCGCAGAAGTGGGTGTGTGGTAAGAAACTTGTTTCCCAACCACATGACTCCGGGTTCTGTCCCACTGTGCGGGAACCTGAGCAAGTATCTTCTACTAAAGCCTCCAGCAGACCAATATCTTGTGTGTGGATTTGGTAGACAGAAACTGAAAGAAACCCGTCGTAT
>NW_026322653.1:0-399 GCF_001194135.2 Octopus bimaculoides
TGTATTTATAAATATATTTTTTAGGCAGTGTCTAAGGTTGTTGTCGTTTCATTTGATAATATTTCGATTGTCCCGGTTTCATAATCGTGCATTCCTGTTATCTCACAGGGTCTACTTGAGCTTTGATTTCATTGATGTTTTTTCTTCTCATCGTAAAAAAACAAAATGGCGACTTCGTTCGAGAATGAGATTTAGTTTTTCTTTTTGAGAATTTTTCTTTTACCAGTTTAAATTTTAGATATTTTTTGTTTTAAATATTTCATTGTTTATTCTCTCAACTTTTCTCTCTCTCTCTCTCTCTCTCTCAAACACACACACACTTAGTCTGTCTCTCACCCTCTCTCTGAACTCTTCTTACCCCTCAGAAAACTTTCTCCCCTTTCTTACTATTCTCTCTCT
>NW_026322654.1:0-744 GCF_001194135.2 Octopus bimaculoides
ATGTCCACGTTAGTGGTCAACGTCATATATAAAAATATATATATATATATGTAGGTATGTACATATATGCATGGATATATGCATATAATTATATATTATTTATATTATTATACATATTCATATACACATATATGTGTTATGTATAAGTATGTGTAAGCGTACTTGTATATAGGTGTGTGTATATATATATATATATATATATATAAATGTATGTGTAAGCATATTTGTATATGTGTGTGTGCATGTATGTGTGTGTTTGTGTGTGCGTGTAGGTATAAATTTATATATATATATCTATGGTTAAGTAATATTTTAAAATTATATTCGAGTATACATCTTGTAGTATGCCGTTTCAAGCCATTCTACGTTATTCGGTAATCTAATGTTAATGAAAGTACGGATGATATGCGACTTGATTTACTTTAGAAATTCCTTTGGGCTCGTAGTATTTGTAAAAACCGAGAGAACGAAAATGGAATTCACAAGGCTGTATTGTATATTCACTACGATCCTTTTGGATAAAGAGTTTTTGGAATTACAATTCCTATCTATCTATCTATCTATCTATCTATCTATCTATCTATCTATCTATCTATCTATCTATCTATCTATCTATTACACACCCACACACACACACACATATAGATAATAAGGGTGAAAAATTGATATTAATTTGATTAATAATATCAATTTGAACCAGTGGCCTAGCATATTGAAAAAATCTGAAGATTCAGAAAAATTATA
>NW_026322655.1:0-449 GCF_001194135.2 Octopus bimaculoides
AGCAGGAAGTTCTGAATGAGCTTGCAGTTGTAGGGCATACAAATATAAATAATAGGGAACCACTCCATAAACTCCCAAATGCACACCAACAAAAAACGCAAATAAAAATTGGCAACTGTGTTACACAAGAGATCATACAACAACTAAAACCCGATCTTAAGTTAAATGAAATTATTTACTTTGTTGCTAAGGTAATCGAAAGACGCTGTTTAACACCCAAGAAGCCAACAATACCAAATTCGAAAAGAAAATCAAACTGGAGGAGTAGAATTGAAACTAAGATTGAATCATTGCGAAGGGAGATATCAATATTAACTGAGCTAATATCTGGAAATGATATAAGATCAAGAAAAGGCAGGAAGATCGTAAGAAAATATGGACTCAAGAGAAGAACTAATCTCAGCGAATGAAACACTGAAACAGAAAGTTCAAGCGAAGGCTCAGAGAAT
>NW_026322656.1:0-784 GCF_001194135.2 Octopus bimaculoides
GCTGGTCTTCCATAAACAACCTTGCCCGGACTTGTGCCTGGAAGGGTAACATTCTAGGTGCAATCCCAACCAATATATATACGGATATTTATTATACACCTACGGACATCTAACTATATCTTTCATTCAATTCATGTCATCCGAAAGAAAAGGATTTATATAATAGTATCTGATACAAATATCTGGGATATAAGACTCCAAGAAATGCACTCCTTCGCAGGAATAACCGATCATTCTTAATCAATAATGGAATTCAACGAATCCCAAAAATCCAGTATCCAGGAATTAAGACAGACAAAACAAGGAAATTAATCGGAATTGAAGGTCATACCATACATCTCCTCCTACAAACCCTAAAACAATGAGGCTGCCAATACCATGTTCCATAACATACTGTTACTGAAAAAGGACCCCACATCAAACCAAATACTCCAAACGTATAAAGAATAAAAGACAACCCAAGTTTATTCATCTCCTTTTTTTTCTTTCACTCTACTTTCTCTTTTCTTTTCCTTCTTTTTTTTTTTCTATTTATCTTATTTTCTCCTCACCAATTTACAAGAAAACTATATACAGATGTACAAAAACCATCAATTTTCAGTCATAACTTGCCTGAAGACCCGATATACCTATGTTCGGAGCTTAAAATATGATATATTATTAATCTCTGTTATGGTATTGAGTACTCTGTTTTCCAACACTTAACATTAACTCTCCCATTCTCCCTCTTTCTCTCCCTCTTTCTCTCCCTCTTTCTCTCCCTCTCTCTCTCTCTCTCTCTCTC
>NW_026322658.1:0-320 GCF_001194135.2 Octopus bimaculoides
ATAAAATGACTGGCTTATACCTGGTAGCTTATTGGTAAAGCACAGTCACTTTCAGTGTTCAATATGTATATAATAAATTGGCTGCTTTTCTTTACATGAAATGAAAAGATATAGTGTAGAGCTGTTATTTCAATGAGTTATATTTATTTATCACCCAAAGAGACACATCTGCACTGTTGGATGCTCCTGAACCAGTTGTTAAGTATCCCACTCGTGAGGGATTGATGCTACATGTGTTGATTAATAGTAGTGATTAATAAAAATTCTTGTATCTTCCATCTTTCATTTACCATATATATATATATATATATATATATATA
>NW_026322659.1:0-259 GCF_001194135.2 Octopus bimaculoides
TGGATTTGGTAGACGGAAACTGAAAGAAGCCCGTCGTATATATGTAATATTATAAATGTATGTCGTATATATGTATGTATTTGTGTGTCTGTCCCCCCACCGAGGTCGGTGTGTTCACGTCCCCGTAACTTAGCGGTTCAGCAAAAGAACCCGATAGAATAAGTACTAGGCGTACAAAAAATAAGTCCTGGGGATGATTTGTTTCAACTAAATGTGGTGCACCAGCATGGCCGCAGTCAAATGACTGAAACAAGTAAAA
>NW_026322660.1:0-498 GCF_001194135.2 Octopus bimaculoides
ACACACACACACACACATAATTAGAAGAAGTTACAGCGTGACTCATTGGTAAATATATGAAACTCTAAGCTCTTGAGTCACTCTAAACTTCTGCTGATTAATAATAAAAAGATTATTCATGTTTGCTTTGCGTTCTGTTTTCCGATTTGTATCTCCAGACTCACATATATATCTATACCTATATATATGTATATATATATGTTTGTGTGTGTGTGTGTGTGTGTGTGTGTGTGTGTGTGTGTATACATACATTCACACACATATCTATATATATATACACACACATACAAATGTATATATATATATATATATATATATATATATATATATATATATACGTATGTATATACAAACATACAAATATAATATAGATATATATATATACTTACACACACACATATGCACATATATTTATATACAAATGTATATATATATATATAAATATATCTATGTATGTATGTATATACAAGCATACAAATATATATGTGTGTACATACA
>NW_026322661.1:0-271 GCF_001194135.2 Octopus bimaculoides
TTCGGATTTTGTGAGTTGGAGTTATTAATTTTTTGGTACTTGTTGGATTGTGTTATTGTTTGTGAAGAGGTGGACTGTTAAATTTATATTTCTTATTGTTGAACATTTATTGAACGTTGTTGCTGTTAAGTCGTTAAAACAATTGTTGTTTTTCCCCGTGCGGGGGAGCCAGCATTATGGCTAGTCCAAAGAAGCAAGAACTCATGGTGGAAGAACTCATGGAGAAGATTGTAGAATCACGTCTTCACGAAGATTCTGACGAAGAGAGTCC
>NW_026322662.1:0-578 GCF_001194135.2 Octopus bimaculoides
ATTAAAAAGTGAACGAACACCTGAACTTATTTCACTACTGTTTTTTTTTTTACATAGAATCAGATACATCTAATTAACCTCTATAAGATTTAAGCATTTTTATGAGTTTAAATCTAGGCGATATTTATTTATGATTTGTATTAACATTTATTTAAAAATATATGAAGTTTTACTGGTATTTGAAAATTTTGATATTTCTTTTCACTTTTTAAGCATTGCATCATAATTTTTCCTTTTCTTTTGTTTTTGATTATGGTAAAAGTTTGAGGAAGATTATTATGATCTTAATAATTATTAACAAAACTAAAGAAATATTAATGTATGTGCTGCAATATTGGGAAGCAAACTCATATTTTACATCCTCAATATATGGATTGCAGATGCCTCATGCACGGTTATAGATAGATTCGATCTCAAATTTGCCAGCAAATTACAAGTACGACAGAGAGTTTCACTCAGAATACATTGGATATAAGCATTCAGCTAAAAGAAAATTTCAAAATGCAAAAATGCCGAAATTCCTTCAGAAAATCATCCAAAAAGAATGTTATCATTATTAATAAATTATAGGGTAGCAA
>NW_026322663.1:0-316 GCF_001194135.2 Octopus bimaculoides
CAAACATACATACATATATGTATATACAAACATACATACATATATGTATACGTATATCTATATGTATCTATTTAAATATATGAATATACATACATACATGTGTATATGTATATGTATGTTTATATATATGTATGTATATATGTATATGTATAGATATAGATATAGATATATACATATACATATATACATATATATATATATGTGTGTATAAATATTTATATACATGTATGTCTATATCCATGATGTATGTATGTCATTATTCAGTCTTATTTCAAGATTCCTTGCCAATAGAGAAAGAGCTGGTTTCTAACCTAGA
>NW_026322664.1:0-608 GCF_001194135.2 Octopus bimaculoides
GTGAATTGGATTTCCTGGGAAGTTTCCAAGATTTCCTGGAAAGTTCCGCGGATGAACCAATTCCTGGAAAGTTCAGAGGATATGTTCCCCTGGAGAATTCCGAGGATAAGTCACTTCCTAGAAAGCTTCGCGGACTTCCTGGAATGTTCCGAGAGTTGGGCTTCCTGAAATGTTCCATGGATTTCCGAGGATTTCCTGGAAAGTTTCGCGGATGAGTCAATTCCTGGAAAGTTCTGAGGATGGGATTCCCTGTAAAGTTCCGAGGGTGGGACTTCCTGGAAAGTTCCAAGGAGGGGGAGGAATTACTTCCTGGAAAGTTCCGAGGAGGGGGGCAAGGGGAGGAATTACTTCCTAGAAAGTTCCTAGGAGCGTGAAGAATTACTCCCTGGGAATTCCGAAGGTGTGGAATGAATTACTTCCTGAAAGTTCCAAGGAGGTAGGAATTACTTCCTGTAATGTTCCGAGGAGGAGGGATTACTTCATGGGACGTTCCGAGGATGGGGAAATTACTTTCTGGAAATTTCCAAGGAAGGGGGGAATTTCTTACTGGGAAATTCCGAGGATAGTGAGGAAGGGGAGGAATTACTTACTGGAACGTTCCGAAGAGG
>NW_026322665.1:0-279 GCF_001194135.2 Octopus bimaculoides
TTTTTTTTTTTTTTTTCGTGAAGGTATATCACCACAGCTTTAAAATAAACCATTCTTTAGAGATATGAATGAAACCACGCAGATGTAAAATAAATGAAGTCAGATGCAATTGCGATCTTTTGTCAGCTCTAATAAACAAAAGCATTATAGACATTTATAGATATTAATGTAGACATATATAGATAATTTGTAACTTTATTTCTGCATACCTGACTAATCATTTACACGTATGATTGTGTATATAAGTATGTATTTGTGATAAGGTGATGTTAATATCTG
>NW_026322666.1:0-436 GCF_001194135.2 Octopus bimaculoides
CATACATACATGCATACATACATACGTACATACATACATACATGCATACACATCTATATATACAGTGCCAAAGCAGCAGAGATAATTACATAAACCTACAAAAAGGCTCTTAATTGAATATCTGGTCTGTATATATGTGAGTAGGGTGGGGCGGGGGGTGGTGGTGAATGTTGGCGATGATGTAGAGGAAGAGAGCGTGAGAGATGAGAGGGTGAGAAATATGTGACGAAAATAATGTATGTATGTATGTGAGTGAGTCAGTATGTGTGTATTTGTGTGTGTTTGTGTGTGTGTGAAATATTTGTTTTGTATATTCAGCACCTATCTCTGCATATGTACATGCGTTTGAAGCTCCATATGTGGGGAATGTAAGTGCGCCTCTGAGTGAAATTAATATATTCATATACATATATGCATATATATATATATATATATA
>NW_026322667.1:0-210 GCF_001194135.2 Octopus bimaculoides
TTCTTTTATTCGTTTACTTGTTTCAGTCATTTGACTGCGGCCATGCTAGAACACCACCTTTAGTCAAACAAATCGACCCCAGGACTTATTCTTGTGAGCCTAGTACTTATTCTATCGTTCACTTATGCTGAACCACTAAATTACGGGGACGTTAACATACCAGCATCGGTTGTCAAGCGATGGTTGGAGGACAAACATATACATACATAC
>NW_026322668.1:0-280 GCF_001194135.2 Octopus bimaculoides
ATGAAGCTTAACAACTACTACTACTACTACTACTACTACTACTACTACTAGCAGAAGATTCCGGCGATATTGAAGATTCCGGCGATAATACCAAGCAGTACAGCGTGTCGTCTCCAAATTTCTGGCAGAGTGAATTGCGTCATGGTGCTGTGTTTCTCACGGACAGTGCCCAACTAACCCTACTATACTGTGTAGTCGACAACATTGAAAACAAACGATGCGCATGCACGAAAGTAACAATATAAAATGGCGACAATTTGCCCATCGCACCCTTATATAT
>NW_026322669.1:0-530 GCF_001194135.2 Octopus bimaculoides
AAGATATGACCTTTTGCCAAAACTGTTTCCAACGTTCTCTGTAGAAAGTATTGTCCCGACGATTTTAACCAAAAACACACCAGAACTAGAATGTTTCCACACCTTCAAAAATAAGGAATACTGGAGGAACATTCCAATAGAAACAAAAATCCGTTGCAAATATAACATGCCTAATACTATTATAGAGAACATGAAACAAAAGCCATGCACTGTTGTAGAGGTCAGTTGCCTAGCGGATGTGAACGTCTCGTCAAAACTTTAAGTAGAGAACATCTATATGAACTAATGAGAAGCTTAGAGCTGTAGTATCCAGGCTATAGGTTTTCATTTATACCTATTATCACTGGTGCACTTGGTTCCCTAACTACAGATCTGAATAAAGCCTAGAAAGGCAGGAATTTTCGAAGAAAGACTGACTCGCGTCTTTAAAATATAATCGATTAGTGATACAACTGAAGATTTGTATAACATTCCAGGGATTCTCCATTTTAGTTTACTGGTATGAAAATATGCACACAATGAGGTGTATA
>NW_026322670.1:0-302 GCF_001194135.2 Octopus bimaculoides
TATATATATATGATGGACTCTCCCGTCGAATACGACGTATGAGTGTTCAGCTTTTTGCCGAACGACCTGCACAAATGATTTGTTTATAGCGATCAAATTAACGTGCTGTACATTAGCTAACTTCCGCCATTAAATCGACGATGCCTGGACATGTGCACGGTGTGCCGCGCGTCAGGTGTCGAAGTGATCGTAGAGTAATGTGAGGTGAAGTGTTTTGCTCAAAAACACAACGAATTGAAAGCGGGATTTCGCGATCGTGACTGCAACACCCTAACCACTAAGCCATGTCCCTCACACTCACA
>NW_026322671.1:0-400 GCF_001194135.2 Octopus bimaculoides
TAATTCGTAATTTAATTCACTTATATATGTGCATCGCCGTTGCACATCAAGCAACAGTTTTCGCATGGGCAGCATATATTCATAAATCGGCGATTCAGTTCTTTCTAGGCGTTGTATCTTTCTTAATAGACGACAAGAAGTGGCGGAATATCGGTATATATCACATTAGGTTCCATCCGAGTCGAGTTGCCTCCCCTTGTCTGTGACCGTTATATGTTTTAACACCCTGCGTTGTTAGTGAATCTCTCTCTAAACGCTACGTTGCAGCATATTAGGCGACTAAGCAAGGCACAAAAATTGTTTATGTGGGGACTATAAAGCTTACAATACTAGCGCTGCTTTTAATTCGCGATATATATATATATATATATATGTATGTATGTGTGTGTGTGTGTGTGTG
>NW_026322672.1:0-331 GCF_001194135.2 Octopus bimaculoides
ACAGAATAAAAACATTATGTTCGGGTCAACGACTGAACAAAAACACCACCCCTCAAACAAACAATCATATATAAAAAAACACACCATGGTCCACAAACACATAAGAAGAGCATATAATATAAAAATAAAACATATATATATAAAGTGTACAATTTTAAAAAGCATATATTCTTATAAAAATACAAATATATCTAATTCGAGTTAAAAATATATATAAAAAAAACGTAAGATATATTTTAAAAATATATTTTTGTATATAAGATATATTTTTTTTATAATTCCTCATCTCTGAACTATAGAACAAAGTTATTTTTAAGGGTTAATTTTATTC
>NW_026322673.1:0-292 GCF_001194135.2 Octopus bimaculoides
CCGTGCGCCCGTATGTATCAGACTGTGCATGTGCATGCATGTTGGACTGTATGTGTATGTCAAACTGTTTGTGTATGTGTATATGTGTCACAGACTGAGATTGCGCGTGTATATGTGTGTGAGACAGTATGAGTGTATAAAGACAGTATTTGTGTGTGTATGTGTGTGTTTACGCGCGTGTATGTGTGAGAGAGAGAGAGTTAGGAGGGGAGAGAGAAAGAAAGCGACAAAAATAGATAGATAGATTGACAAATGGATCGATAGATAGATAGATAGATAGATAGATAGATAG
>NW_026322673.1:302-717 GCF_001194135.2 Octopus bimaculoides
AGATAGATAGATAGATAGACAGACAGACAGACAGACAGACAGACAGAAGAGGAGAACCTGTGTGTATGTGTATATTTGTTTGTGTACATGTGCATCACTGATTAGAGATGGTGTCAGCCTTAAAATTCATTCGATAAAAAAAATAATTCTGTATTACGTATAGTAGATATATAACTGTTTGTATATACAACGGTTGTATTTAACACAGATATTTGATATACATATCCATGAGAACGGACTTCCGCATTCAGTGAGTTTCTTGATACTTGGTGATGCTGTCCACTTTTTATACGTATATTATTTACCAAAGAGACATGATTTGGCCATCTACGCCAATGTACATAAGTGTATATATCAGTATATAAGTGTATATATACATATATGTGTATATACACTTATATATACATATATATAT
>NW_026322674.1:0-267 GCF_001194135.2 Octopus bimaculoides
ACATACATACATATATACACACGCATATATATATATATATATATATATATGATAGTGCTTCGCTTCTTTAAAAAATTGTCTGTAGACAGATACTCATGCGCATGCAATCACCTTCATATATGGATACTCACGCGTACATATAGAAACAGAAACAAGGAATATATACGCGTGACTAGAGGACATTGACACAAACATTTGCATACATACACAGAGATAAGCCGTAACACACATACATACGTACATGTGTGTACATATATATATATATAT
>NW_026322675.1:0-232 GCF_001194135.2 Octopus bimaculoides
AACAATAATAAGAACAACAACAAAAGTAATAGTAACAATAATAACAATAACAATAATAATAATGATAATAATATTAATATTAATAATAATAACACCAATAATATTCATAATGATATTATCAATAATAATAAAAGTAATAATAATAATAATAATTATAACAATAATAATAATAAATAATAACAATAAGAACAACAGCAATAGTAATAATAATGATGATATAGATAATAATAAT
>NW_026322676.1:0-199 GCF_001194135.2 Octopus bimaculoides
TACATACATACATACATACATACACACACACAACTGTAAAAATCTGTAAAACTTCCCAGTTTATCATTTAAGTATATATGAGCATGTCTAGATATGCAAGTAAATGCGTGAGAATACATACATAAAACAAAAACATACAAATCTGCACGTATGCATGCATACATACACACATACATACATACATACATACATACATACA
>NW_026322676.1:209-398 GCF_001194135.2 Octopus bimaculoides
ACATACATACATACATACATACATACATACAAAAAACCCTGTTGTTGATGTTGAGATTCCAATGAAGGAATCTTGGATCTAGGTTAGAAACCGACTCTCTCTTTATTGACAAAAAATATTGAACTAAAACTAAATAGTGACATACACGCATACATACATACATACATACATACATACATACATACATAC
>NW_026322677.1:0-162 GCF_001194135.2 Octopus bimaculoides
ATGATGATGATGATGTATGTATCTTTATAAGCAGTTAATTATATGTCTGGTCATAGAGTGACCAATAGTTTGGACATAGGCTTAATTGCTTCTAGATACATTACAGCTCAATGCTATAGAGTGTGATTCTCTATCGGATATATGATACATTGACGATATGTG
>NW_026322677.1:230-435 GCF_001194135.2 Octopus bimaculoides
TATATATATATATGGATACATATATGTATGTATGCAAGCATGTATGTTTGTATGTGTATGTATAAATATTTGTGTGTATATATAAATATATATGTATGTATATATATATACATATATACATATATACACATACATATATACGCATACATATATACGCATACATATATATGTGTATGTGTGTATATATATATATATATATATATAT
>NW_026322677.1:445-576 GCF_001194135.2 Octopus bimaculoides
ATATATATATATATATATATATATACATACATGCATGCATACGTATATAAATATGCACATGCATATAATATTTATATATTCCGTGCGGGTGACACGTAAAAGCACCCACTCCACTCTCTGAGTGGTTGGCG
>NW_026322678.1:0-453 GCF_001194135.2 Octopus bimaculoides
AATAATAATAATAATAATAATAATAATAATAATAATAATAATACATCAGGCTAGATACTAGAGCCACGATCTCACATACATGCTGTATAATCTCACTACTACTACTACTGGCTTCACATACTGTGTCATATCTCATTTACTGCTACAGAAACTGAAATAGCAAGCAAGATATTCCAAGAACTGTCTCACTAACTTGCTGTATCATCCTATATCTGCTACTTCAAATAGCAAGCTAAGTACTACTACTATTACAGGTTCACATGCTTGTTATTTCATCTCTCATCTCTCAAATACTGTACTACAACAGCAAGTTACGTATTACAACAATTGGCCATGTTCTTAATCACAACGACTCTGATTACCGAGTATATCGATCGATACGAAGCACATATGTGCTTTGTATTACATTATGATCACTATATTCTGTCCGCGGTGGAAAATAATTAAATTTCA
>NW_026322679.1:0-2147 GCF_001194135.2 Octopus bimaculoides
TGAGGACAAATATCTGTCAAATGTAAATAATGTAAATAATGTAAATAACACAGTCATACTTACGCTTGTTCATTAGTAGCTAATGAAAGGAGATGGGAAGAATGACGAACGTGTATTTAGATCGAATGTAGGACAAACTGAATATATTGTTTACAGGAAAATAATACGAGATTTTACAATTTATTTCATTTGGAATGTTATAAATGCTCTTACATTACAATTTTCTGTAAACAGAGGGAAATTCCTTGGAGTCATTTTTCTAAAAGTTATGTATTAAACGAAACCGCACAGAAAACTTCCTGTTGTAACACACAAACTCGAGGCACAAGCATTCATGCGTGCGAGCATTCATGTTTGTTTTTATGTGAAATTACTTATAAAGACAATTTAACATTAAATAACTTTTAGCGGAATACATATTTGTTCATGACGGATGGTAATCCGTAACTTATTAGTCACTGTCAACTTTTTTCCTTGAAAAACAAAATGAAAACAAACATACAAATATATTTATACAGATACATACATGCATACACACATACATAAATACAAAATTACCTTGTTGATATTGAAATTCCAATGAAGAAGACTTGGATCTAGGTTAGAATCCAGTTCTTTCTCTATTGGCAAGAAATCTTGAAATATAGCTGAACAATGACATACATACATACATACATACATACATACATACATACATACATACATACATATATACGTACATACATACATACATACATACATGCATACATACATACATACATACATACGTAAAGTAGTCTATCATTGGCAAAAACCCAGATTACTAATTCCCATTTTGAAGGGTGTGCGTTTGCAATCCAGGAATAGTAAATATCAACGAAATACCTGATGAACAAAACGGACGGGGATGCAAGTAAAGCACCAAAATGTGATAACCGATGCAGACATTGTAGAGTTTAACACCGAAGATATCGCTCACATCATAAGCAGTTGACCGAAAATGTCATTGCGGTATTATCTACTGATGAGACATGATGCTGTTGTTAGGACACTCTATAATGAGATCGGTTGGAAGGATAATCCTGAGGCCAAAGAAATAAGAACCTTCAGTATATATGAGGCCATAGCCACTCATAATCAGAAGACGGACTGGTGAAATGTCCCAGTGAAAATCTCAATAAAATGTAAACACAATAGACTTGATATAATGATTTGAGATAAAGAACAGAAATTGTGCACAGTTGTGGAAATCAGCTGCTCAGTGGATGTCGACATAAAATTAAAGATCACTGGAAGCGAAAATTACTATGCTGAACTATTGAGAAATCTAGTTATTCTACACAGATTACAAGTTCAAGTTTATACCTGTAATCATTAGAGCACAGGGATATGTAACAAACTGCCTAAATACCAAACTTGAGAAATTAAGCTTCTAAAAAAACAGAAAAGAGAAAGCTGATTCGAAGACTACAGATCCAAGGTATCACTGGAACAGTCAAAGTCCGTAAAACTTTCCAGAAGTTTATCATTTAAGTATATAAGAAAACAGAATTAGAGCTAGTGAGAGTGAGAGAGTGTGGGACGTTGTCTTTCTTTTTCCCTCTGGCCGTTTGTCTGCCTGCGTCCATGAGTCTAGTGGTCTGTTCACTAACTGATGTTAGCTCACTCTCAACTCAAGAGTTGTCACCAAAGTGACTAACTCACTTGTCCTCAAGTCACTAACTGGTTTTTATTGGGAAGAGGGAAGAGGGGTATGGGGGAGAGAAAGAGAAAGAGAGTGAGCGAGAGGGAAAGAGAGAAGAGAGTGAGAGAGTAAGGGTGAGAGAGTAAGAGAGTAAGAATGTAGAGAGTAAGAGTGAGAGAGAGGGAAAGAGAGAAGAGAGTGAGAGAGTAAAGGTGAGAGAGTAAGAGAGTAAGAGTGTAGAGAGTAAGAGTGAGAGAGGGGCGGAGTACGAGAGAAGAGAGTGAGAGAGAGGAGAGAATAAGAGAGAGGAGAGAAAGAGTAGGGGTGAAGAGAAGTGGGAGTGAAGAGAAGTAGGAAGAGAAGTGGGAAGAGAAGTAGGAGTGAAGAGAGGTGAAGAGACATACAAAGAAGTAGGAGTCGGAGCAGGAGGGGAGGGGGAGCGGAGAGATGGGTGGTAGGAGGGAGGGGGAAGAAAGACAGGAGG
>NW_026322679.1:4980-7283 GCF_001194135.2 Octopus bimaculoides
ATATATATATATATATATATATAACTATATATATATGTATATATATGGAGATGTAAATAAACCGACCCAGTCATCAAGTAGAAAAGCTGAATCCCTTCATAATGCCAACCACTCTGTAAGGTGGTTGGGATTAGGAATGGTATCCTGCATGGAAAGAGGATGTTAAATAACGATGATAAGCATCATTGGGTGGTTAGGACGCTTGCTTCCAAGCCACATGATTCTGAGTTCAGTCCCACTGCATGGCATCTTGGGCAAGTGTCTCCTGCTATAGCCTTGGGCCAACCAAAGACTTGAATTTGGTAAGTGGAAGTTTCCATCATGTGTGTATATCCATCTGTAAGTTCTTGCGCCTCCTAATAGAGAGGAAGGATATATATATCATCATCATCATCACCAGTGTTATCCAAGGGAAAGGCAAAGGCCAATACAGCTTGGCATCAGTGATGCAGCAACTCATTTCTACAGCTGAGTGAACTGGAGCAACGTGAAATAAAGTGTCTTGCTCAAGAACACACCACACAGCCCGGTCCTGGATTTGAACTCACAACCTCACGATCATAAGTTCAACGCTCTAACCATTGAGCCATGTACCTTCACAAATAATTAAGTACATGAATGAATATTAAACTAATTCTTCCCTTTCTAATGTTGAAAATTGGTATATATACACATTTTATCTATTTTGGTTATAATATCATTTTTAATAATCTTAAATTTTATCTTTATACAACATAACAATATTGTTTATATACAATCACCCATAGTACCCCATGATAATTTCCTCTGTAATTTCATCATAGGTTTTATTAGCATCTTGTCCCTTTAACTGGTAATTAACATCTTGATTTGAGGGTCTTCCCCTACCCAGCCTCCTTTATAGACAGTTACTTTGTACTAATCCTAGAAATCTTGACAATATTTATGACCACACACAGCTATATGCTGTCAACACACTCCTGCCCTCCATTCTAAATAGACACAGTCCTCTAGTCTTAGATTTGGTAGTTAATAAAAAGATTAATAAATTAAAAATGAACCACAATCCTTTACAAGCTATGACCCCAACAAACTTCATGCAGTTCTTAAAAGTGTAGTATATTCTTAGCTACATTAGTGGCAACATGAACTCTTTCTGTCTTCTTGGTCTATTAGAGCATTTGAGTAAAATTACATTAATGTGTCCAACTGATTAAAAATTCTATTTATTTATTTATGAAGCTGAGGATAGTCCTGCATTTAAATTGATGTAATGATTGCATTGTTCAATTAAATGGAGCTGCTTGAAACGGTCGTACTGCATCATCTCTTGATATCCTGTTGCTTATTTTGATTTTATTCACCTTATTTTGTTTGAGTTGTACAGATAAAACTGCACTGATTTGGTACTTCAACTTAAGTACCTAATTCATCTGAATCTCAATTATTTCTTATATATATATGTATATATATATATATATATATATATATATTTCATTTTTGTATTTTGTTTGTGAGATTCTTCATGTGAGTTCGAGTGTTGAAGCATATTTTATTGTGTCTGGGGAGAGTCATTCTCTTTTAGTGACTTATTACTTAACACACTCAGCGGTTCGATTTCCACTCATTTACTTATTTATTTTTTCTGAAAATTTTGTTGCATCTTGCAACCTTTTCAATGTTTGATGACTAAACATGACCATCCTGAGTAACAGTTTTTGTGATATTTTTGCTGTGCCGGTGGCACTTGAAAAACAGCATTCGAGTGAGGTCATTGCCAGTGCCACTGGACTGGCTCCCATGCAGGTGGCACATAAAAAACACCATTTGAGCATGGCCATTGCTAGTACTGCCTGACTGGCCCTCGTGCCGGTGGCATGTAAAAGCACCCTCTACACTCTCGGAGTGGTTGGCATTACGAAGGGCATCCAGCTGTAGAAACTCTGCCACATCAGATTAGAGCCTGGTGCAGCCATCTGGCTCGCCAGTCCTCAGTCAAACCGTCCAACCCATGCCAGCATGGAAAGCAGACGTTAAACGACTCAAAACAGCAAACTGACTGAGCTATTGGAGCATTATATAAATTGTTTATAGTATTTAATTTTGGCTTTCTGCATGCTGAGTTCAAATCTCATTGAGATCACCTTGGCATTTTATCTTATAAGGGTCAATAAGTAAAGAATCAGCCCTGTACTGGAAATCGATTCTTCTCTTTCTCTCTCTCTCTCTCCTCTTCTTTCTGTATCTCTCTCCCTCCCCCTTCTTTCTGCCAATCTCTCTCTCTTTCCCCTTCTTTCCCTCTGTCTGGCTCTCTCACCCCCTTC
>NW_026322679.1:7293-13648 GCF_001194135.2 Octopus bimaculoides
TCTTTCTGCCAATCTCTCTCTCTTTCCCCTTCTTTCCCTCTGTCTGGCTCTCTCACCCCCTTCTTTCTGTCTGTCTGTTTCTCTCTCTCTCCTTCTTTCTGTATGTCTCTCTCTCACCCCACTTTCTCTCTCCCATTCTTTTGGTCTGTCTGTCTGTTTCTCTCTCCCCTTCTTTCTGTCTGTCTGTCTGTCTCTGTTTCTCTCTTTCTCCCCTTCTTTCTGTCTGTCTGTCTGTCTCTGTTTCTCTCTCTCTCCCCTTCTTTCTGTCTGTTTTTTTCTCTCTCTCTCTTTTGCTGTCTTTCTGTCTATCTCTCTCTCTTCCTCTCCCTCTCTTCCCCCTCTCTCTCCCTCTCTTCCTCCCCTCTCGCTCCCCCTCTCTCTCCCTCTCTTCCTCCCCTCTCTCTCCCTCTCTTTCTCCCCCCTCTCTCTCTCTCAGAATCCAAGCTGTTTCTAAAAATTGACATCTAACAAAGTTCTGTACACATCTAAATTTCAAACTTGATAATCTGTTTTTATTTAAGCTGTTAATGTTCCCAAGGCAATATTGCAAGCATGTTAACCTTCTACATGCCCCACATTTCATAAATTTCTGTCTTTATATGTTTACATGTGCATGTTTGCATCAAGTAAATCCTGGTGCACATTTGTTTGTCTTCTCTTACACTTCTTAGTCAGTCTGTGCCAAGAAATTACATGGGTGGATAGCACTATCACAACTGCCAGATGTAAGATACACATACACAAATCCCATCACACCATTGGAGGGTTAGATAGACAACTGTTGAGTCGTCGGTAACTAAGGTTAGCAGTTTATTGTAAGTTGTTGATTGAGAGTGTTGAGTCTCATGTAATAGTAATAAGTATTGCGTAGTGTAAATACTTTCTTTCCCCACTGTTTCATTAAATTATATGTCCTACACCAGGATATAAAAATTATCATTGTCATTGTCGTTGTCATGGTTATCATTAGAATACTTAACAAAGAAGGACATGGAAAATTCTGAACACAAAAGCTGGTTGTGGTTGGCTGAAGAAGGAAGATATGAAAATGCAAAGTTCAATAGAAAGTTCAATATAGTTGTCATTGTTGCTGCTGCTGCTGCTGCTGCTGGTGGTACTGTTGTTGTTTCTATTGTTGTTGCTGCTGCTACTGTTGTTGTTGTTGTTGTTGTTGCTACTGCTCTTGTCATTGTCATCATCATCATTATCATCTGCAGAATGGGAAACCATGCTGATTTTTAGCTACCCTTTCCAGGTGCTCATCTGCTGGAATATTCTCCCTGCTTTGAGGAAGAGCTCACCTGCTAAGTGTGAAAAAGGATTAGTTTTAAGTAGCAACGCTCCAAACGAAATGCTAAACATTTTGAAACTTTTTTCAATATTGAATTCTTGATTTTTTTTGTTTTCGTAATAAAAACAAGACAAAAGTGAACAATAGGCGCAGGAGTGGCTGTGTGGTAAGTAGCTTGCTTACCAACCACATGGTTCTGGGTTCAGTCCTGCTGCGTGGCACCTTAGGCAAGTGTCTTCTACTATAGCCTCGGGCTGACCAAAGCCTTGTGAGTGGATTTGGTAGACGGAAACTGAAAGAAGCCCATCGTATATATGTATATATATATGTATGTGTGTGAATGTGTTTGTCCCCCCACCATCGCTTGACAACCAATGCTGGTGTGTTTACGTCCCCGTAACTTAGCGGTTCGGCAAAATAGACTGATAGAATAAGTACTAGGCTTACAAAGAATAAGTCCTGGGGTCGATTTTGTTCGACTAAAGGCGGTGCTCCAGCATGGCCGCAGTCAAATGACTGAAACAAGTAAAAAAGTAAAAGAGTAATACTATAATATTTAACACACACACACACACACACACACACACACACACATGCACATACACAAACTATAGTGAGAGAGTGAAAAAGAGTGTAGCAAAGTAAGTGAAAGAGAGGTACTATTCAGGAAGTTTGCCACCTGTTCAAGATCAACACCTGAAATTAACAGCAACATCATCATCATGACCACACAGTATGTATCTTGAAAAGAATATCAGAAAAACAGCAATCATAATTTCGTTTATATATTTGTTTTGCAAGATTTTTGATGTGAAATCGTGTGTTGAAACAGATGTTGTTGTATTTGGGGATGATCATATAGCCAGTTTAGCCAATAAAACACACGCACTGTAAATTTGGAATACAAAATACAAAATAGCTGATAGTTAGCAAGGTGGGACACACATAAGAAAGAAGAAAGCAAAGGACCACTGATGAGGTCACAGAAGTGTGACGAAAGAACTCTGGCCGAAATAGGATTAATGTAATGTAATGTAATATAAAGCTGAAGCAAATTAACACCAAATATACAGTGTGTGTGTTTTTATTGGTTAAACTAGCAATATGACCATCCTCAAATACAACAACAGCAATTATAATGTTGAGCTAAAATAGTTGTACCACCACCAACAACCATAATGAAAGAGAGAATGGTAGAAGCAATAAATGCAGTTAACAACAACAGCCACAGTGCAATAGCAAGGATTCTTCAGAAATGATAAACTACATCAATGAAAAAATACTGTGTTCACAACCACCACCTCAACGGTTTCTTCTTCCACCACAGACATCATCATTAACACATTCACTCTGATTTCTGAAAACTTCACCACTACCACCAAGAACAGTAGCAACAACACAAATGTCTTTTGAAGGGTGACAAAATTCCATAAACAAGTTTCCATGGAAAACAAACACAAGAACTTGAACAAAGCAGAAAAAACTTAGGAAATGAGAAAATAGAGGAATTCAGCTGGCAGTTTCTTTGTAACTATTGGAAAGAACTGCCAAAAGAGTTAATACATACTGCTGTATGACTATTAACCCAATAATGTTCAGATTTCTCTGTCATTTATTCACATTGTTTTCAATTTATCATACATTATATTATAGCTTTGAGATTTCAATGATTTAATAGCTTTTTTTAGAATGGAAATGTAGAATAGATGTGAGAAGCCTGATCTAGCCAGTTTGAATGTAAAACTGGTAGAATATTTGTGCCAGATACATCCAGTTCAAATGCTAAAGGGTTAAGTATTATTGGTGCATAATTTTGAAATTTTGAACAACAAAAACAAACAAGTTTTGTTTTTGTATTTGGTTTGCAAGATTCTTTATATGAATCCATGTGCTGAAAGAAATTTTGTTGTGTCTAGAAAGAGTCATTACACCAATGTTAATAACACATTACTGGTTCAATTCTGCTCTTTTATCTAACTAACTAATCAATCATTTGTTTAACTTGTTGGCTAACCCTCTAGCATTCAGATTTCTTTGTCAAATGTAATGCTTATTTATTCACAATGTTTTCAATTTATCATACATTATCTTGTAGCTTTGAGATTTCAGTGATGTGATTGTTTATTTTTATAATGTCAATGTAGGACAGATGTGAGAGACCTGATCTTGCCAGTTTGAACATAAAAAAGGTAGAATATTTGGGTTAGATATGATTGGTTTGAATACTATTTGATGGCTACAATGTCTAAGAGGAATATGAAGCAACATAAATTTTTGTAACTCAAGTAAGCAATATGACTGCATAATAGTGAAATTCCTCACAGAAGTTCTGTCTCAGAAATACTCTATTTTCTTATGCAAATTTGAGGACCTAAGCTCCTTCTCACATACTTTGGTCATCACAGAGGTTAAAATATCAGATGTGCCACTTGATTTACACTCCTAGTGAGTAGTAGAATATGTTGTAATAGAAGGCCTAACTCCCTATTTGATATTAAAAACATTGAATAGAAAATCGGTTTGGGACTGGAGTGGAGAACTCAATCCAAATAAAACTAGAAACTATGGACAAAATTCCCAACTTTATTATATTGCCAAAGGAAGCACAACTGCAGGTCATGATGGTAGTTAGCAGAACTTGGTTCCATACATGTGGGAGCAACAACTACTTGAAGGCCTTCTGTCCACAACGATTGAGGGAAGAAGGAAGAAAGCCAACATTGCCTTTGTTGGTATTGTATTTGCAGTTGTCGCAGGTATAACAAAACCTATACCATTGACAGTAGCAACAGATGTATCACAACAATAATAAAGAAACAGTATCAGTAGTAGCAGCAGCAAATATAGTAGTAACCCTAACAATAGCAGTGGTGGAGAGCAGTCCCAATAACTATAGCAGGAGAGGAAACCAACTGTTGCAGTTCAGTAAACAATTTTCTCACCACCATAGACTTGGCAGATTCAGAAACCACAATGAGCAAAGGGAACAAAATGTAACAATTACAAAAGATATGCAGAAGTGAAGAGGAAAAGCAACTCACAAAATGGCTACCACAAGTTAAAAGCCAAAAGGCACAAAGGATAGACTGAAAATCTATCTCTTAACCATCTATTAATATCAACAACACCATCAAAACCACAACAAGAACATAACCAACACTCACAAAAAACCCCCACTTCATTTGGTGTCTGGAATTTCACCAAAGTGCACACAATCCTTTACCAGTCAGAAAATGAGGTTGGTAGAAATTCCACACAGGTGTTCTATAGAGAATTAGTGGAGGACAAAAGCAATGACATTCCTGGGGAAACTCTGGGGATTGATGAAAATCAACTGACTGGTCTGTTCTGGAAGCTTTCAATACAAGACCTCTCTTTACTCTTTACTCTTTTATTTGTTTCAGTCATTTGACTGCGGCCATGCTGGAGCACCGCCTTTAGTCGACCCTGGGACTTATTCTTTGTAAGCTTAATACTTATTCTATCATACTTTTGCTTACATTTTGTTTACACCCCCAAAAACCCTCTCTGGTGTTTACCTTGACTTTGTAATGCCCTCCTCTTTGTGTGAACCCAGGTGGCTAATAACCATTATTATTGTTGTTGATGTTTAACACAGTATCTTTGCTGGAGAATGTAACAAGGTGTCAGCTGTCCACATCCAGTGGACTAAGGTAACATTTTTCATTGAGAGTTCAATCTCATTATTATCATTAATATTTTCTCACGCTGGCAGCCTGAGTTTTTGCTGTTTCACAGTGCCCAATTCTATCTGATTATCAGAATTACTATTCTTTCACTCCGGCAGCTGTTTGTGCCAGGGAAAAGCACCACAGATGCTATATTTCTGGTAATACAGCTGCAGGAGAAATACCTAGCCAAAGATAAACCTCTGTACCTGGCTTTCGTTAACATGGAGAAAGCCTTTGACAGGGTCCCCTGATCCTTTATCTGGTGGTCAATGTGGAAACTAGGAATAGATGAGTGGTTAGTGAGAGTGGTACAAGCCATGTACAGGGATACTGTCAGTCAGGTGAGAGTTGGCAACAAGTATAGTGAAGAATTTGTCATAGCCCTCCAGGCAATAACTGAGGAATTCAAGACAGGAGGCCCCTGGGAGCTTTTCTATGCTGATGACCTTGCTCTAATAGTTGAGTCACTATCAGAACTAGAGAAGTTTCAGGTGTGGAAACAAGGTCTAGAATAAAAGGGTCTTAAAGTCAATCTACCAAAATCCAAAGTCTTAATAAGTAGGCAGGCAGACAAATCACAAATCCCTTCAGGTAGATGGACTTGCTCAATCTGTAGAAAAGATGTAGGTAGAAAATCCATAAGATGTACCCGGTATAAGCTATGGACACATAAGAGGTGCAGCAATATCAAAGCAAGGCTAACTGGGAAGATAGTTTGTGGAAAATACTCAGGGGCAATAAACACTGAAAATGTGCAGAAAACAGCGTCTGTCACATTCCAGCGTGAAAAACTAGAAGTAGTTGATAGCTTCTGTTACCTAGGTGACCAAGTCAGTAGCAGAAGTGGATGCTCTGAGAGCATAGCTGTTAGAATAAGAATAGCCTGGGCAAAGTTCAGAAAGCTCCTACCTCTGCTGGTGACAAAGGGCCTCTTGCTCAGAGTAAAAGATAGACTGTATGACGCATGTGTGCGAACAGCCATGTTACATGGCAGTGAAACATGGGCTGTGACTGCTGAGGACATGTGCAAGTTTGCAAGGAATGAAGCTAGTATGCTCCGCTGGATGTGTAATGCCAGTATGCATACATGACAGAGTGTAAGTGCCTTCAGAGAAAAGTTGGACATAAGAAGCATCAGATGTGGTGTACAAGAGAGACAACTGCACTGGTATGGTCATGTGTTGCATATGGATGAGGACAGCTGTGTGAAAAAATGTCACACCCTAACAGTAGAGGGAACTTGTGGAAGAGGTAGACCCAGGAAGACTGGGGATGAGATTCTGAAACATGACCTTCGAACGTTGGGCCTCACAGAGGCAATGACAGGTCTTCCTGGGCCTACCTCTTCCACGGGTTCCCTCAACTGTTAGGG
>NW_026322680.1:0-525 GCF_001194135.2 Octopus bimaculoides
ACACATACAGTTTATGTCACAAGAATTTAGAAACTTGAGAGATTTGAAATAATTTATTTTTATCTGTGGAACTCAAAATAGAAAAGCTACATATAATAGCATGTGAATATTGGGTTAAAAAATAAAAATCTTTGGATAGAAAAAAATCGAAGGGTGCTCATAGAACTTGAACCTACAACTTCTGTAAACTTCTGTTAAACCAATATTTACATGCTATTATTTATAGCTTTGACTAAGAGTTCTATCAAAATGAATTATATATATATATCGTCATTGAATCATATATCCAAAAAAAGCACACTCTAAATAATAGAGTAGCATTGTATTTACAAGCTGGTAAGTATATGTCCGATTATAGAGTGACCAATGGTTTCGCAGAAGGATATGCATCTGCCATTGTGTCTGAGAAGCTGTCTATAAAGCCTAGTGCTTTATGGATGCAAAACCATTGGTTACTCTACAACCAGACATATAAATACATATATATATATGTATGTATATATGTATGTATGTATGTATGTATGT
>NW_026322681.1:0-223 GCF_001194135.2 Octopus bimaculoides
CAGACAGACAGACAGGTAGATAGATAGATAGATAGATACATAGATAGATACATAGATAGATATAGTAAACTGTTTTAAATGGTGGAACTTGAAATAGATAAAGCTATAAATAACGTCTAGAATATCGGGTTAAAGTCGTTTTGAACGGAAAATGTCAATGGCTCCCCCTTACAGTGTGAACATATATACATATACTCATACATACATATATATATACATACAC
>NW_026322682.1:0-413 GCF_001194135.2 Octopus bimaculoides
AGTACTTATTCTATCGGTCTCTTTTGCCGAACCGCTAGGTTACGAGGACGGAAACACACCAGCATCAGTTGTCAAGCGATGTTGGAGGGAGTGACAAACACAGACACACACATACATATATTAGATATATACATATATACGACGGGCTTCTTTCAGTTTCCGTCTACCAAATCCACTCACAAGGCTTTGGTCGGCCCGAGGTTATAATAGAAGACACTTGCCCAAGGTGCCACGCAGTGGGAATGAACCCGGAACCATGTGGTTGGTAAGCAAGCTACTTACCACACAGCCACTCCTGCGCCATATATATGTATGAAATTTTGAATTCAGTTTACGCGTCCCCAGTACTAACTTTGCGGACCCCAGGTTGGGAACCATTGGCCTAGACACTGGTTAGCGTCCTATATCTTAAG
>NW_026322683.1:0-511 GCF_001194135.2 Octopus bimaculoides
AGGCCGGCCCTTTGAAATACAGTTACTACTCATTTTTGCCAGCTGAGTGACTGGAGCAGCGTGAAATAAAGTGTCTTGCTCAAGGACAAAGCGCGTCACCGGGAATTGAACTCACGACCTTACGATCGTGAGCCGAATGCCCTAACCAATAAGCCACGTGGCTTCACATGCGTCTGTTATGTATGGATATATATCTCCATATGTGTCTTTGTGTGTGTGTTGAGTATCCGTGTGTGCATAGGCTCTTCTTTTTTATTTATCCTTCAATCTGATGAAGCTCCATGTTTCAGATCGGTTTTATTACCAAATGTCATAAATATTTTTTGAGCATATCAAAGGCAATACCATGCAATATTGGAAGCAGAAACAGCTGTTAGATGGAATGCATTTCTATTTGCATTCAATTAATAAATTATAATTGATGTAAGTCAATTATGGTTCATCAATATTTCTCCATTTTCTGTTTAATTTAAATTTTATATATGTATATATATAGAGAGAGAGGGGGAGA
>NW_026322684.1:0-232 GCF_001194135.2 Octopus bimaculoides
TTATATATATATATATATATATATATATACACATACACACATTCACACACGCACACTTATATATATATATATATATATATCTTTACATTATATATATATATACAAACATGTGTGTATACACACTCACACA
This sequence comes from Octopus bimaculoides, assembly GCF_001194135.2. Taxonomy (NCBI): domain Eukaryota; kingdom Metazoa; phylum Mollusca; class Cephalopoda; order Octopoda; family Octopodidae; genus Octopus; species Octopus bimaculoides. The sequence goes on from NW_026322684.1 coordinate 131, forward strand.
CACATATACGTATCTTGTGAGATATATATATGGAAAATTAATATCTCTTTACAATAAATATCATTATTATTATTATTATTATTATTATTATTATTATTATTA
>NW_026322685.1:0-309 GCF_001194135.2 Octopus bimaculoides
TAATAAAGAGAAAGGTAGTCTTACGGGTATTTCTGAGATATTAGGGATACAGCGTACTTGTATCAAAAAAAAAAAATCAAGCGGTGTGATGCGCAGTTATTCTAATCAGAGGGAACTTCAGCTGCGAAGGGGCGTCCAGTAATCCGGCAAATACTGTTAGCCTTAAAAAGTGTGAAAAGGTATATATTGCCACGAAAAAAATGCTATAAAAAATCGCGAATATGCAGTGGTTTCCGCGAATAACCCAGGACCGCGAATGCCGAACCACAAATATGCGGGGGTATACTGTATTTACATATATATGTGTGT
>NW_026322686.1:0-266 GCF_001194135.2 Octopus bimaculoides
TAGTAGTAGTAGTAGTAGTAGTAGTAGTAGTAGTAGTAGTAGTAAGTGTGGGATGGAGTAGAAGAGCATCTGCAATAACAAGGACAGATACAACGACGGAGACGGAATTAAAAAAAAACATCCTTGTAATACTCAAGAAATGTTATTGAAGTTTATAATCCCCTGCTAAACACTGCAACATAACAAAATTCTCCTTTAGAGATGTGCTTCACAGACATGTTTCTGTCATTTTACTCAACAAACAAAATACAATATGTAATAACATT
>NW_026322687.1:0-329 GCF_001194135.2 Octopus bimaculoides
CTAATATAGTGCAGTAGCAAGTACTGAGAGGTTGATATAACTGAATAACTTCAACTGCCACAAGTTTCTGGCTTCGTGCCTGTATTAGAAACGACTATTGTTATTTTTTTATTGTAATTGTTGCTGTTTTTTGTGGTCGACATTGTTATTTTTTGAAGTTATATAATTCACTCAAATAAAAATTCGATATAGTAAAACAGTCAACCACATTTATCATATTAGATATATAAACATTATATATATAATCGTATTATATTTCATTAATGCTATATTTACATTACAATATTAAAGCAATGCTAAAGTTACATTTGTAAGACGAAGAAAAAAAA
>NW_026322688.1:0-373 GCF_001194135.2 Octopus bimaculoides
CATGTCCATACTAGCGCAATCGTCTCGTTATTTTATAGGAATTATATTTTATTCAGTTTTACTTCAAAAACAGAAACTAATAAATCAATAAATTACTTACCAATACAGATGCCATAGACAACACAATATGAAACTAGAAGAGGATAATTGGTAAATACAGGTACAAATGCTGTTGCAATACCAGAAACTAGCAAAGATGTGTAATTAATGATGAAACAGTTTGACCATTTCTGATCGCTAACCCATCCAATGATAATGCGAAAGACTGTGTTTGATATCCCAATGATGGATAAGAGTAATGCAGACTGATTTCTGGAAAAATTCAACCTTAGTCCCACAGATGGTAAGTATGTGTAAGGAATAAAGAAACCTA
>NW_026322689.1:0-354 GCF_001194135.2 Octopus bimaculoides
TTAAAGTTCAATGGTAATCCATGTAGATAATTGTTAGATAGATTGGGATGCATGGAATTAAGAATCGTGTTATGTTTCAAAAAGGTTGAGAGCTTATGTGTTAAACAGGAAGTGTGGATTTACTTCTTGTTTCTCTAAGAACAGACATAAACTTCCTGTTGACAAAGAGTCCAGAACTACAACTAAAGAGTATAAAACCCACAGAATTGTCTTCCCTTACACACACTTCCTGTTTTGAGACCATACTTCCTGAGACCATAAACTCTCAGCCTTTTTTAAACACAACACGATTCTTAATTCCATACATCCCAATCTATCTAACAATTATCTACATGGATTACCATTGAACTTTAA
>NW_026322690.1:0-381 GCF_001194135.2 Octopus bimaculoides
AGACAAATTACAGAAGCTACACACATAATAGAAGACAAACCTAGCCTGAACAGGAAACTGAAATGGAACACTAACACACACCCCTAACAAACCACAAACCACAACATATGACAATACATTCCCCATAAACCAATAACAATATGAACAAAATATAATACAATACAATACATAGATAAAAAAATGGAATTAAATACTACATACGTTTACAAAATTAAATTAAATACAAAAAAAAGAAAAGTAGGTATAAACACATGAACAAATAAATAAATAAAAACAAAAACAAACGAACATGTATTAACAGAGGATATAGATAATACAGGCACTCCCCCATACACACATACACTTACAAAAACATAGACACATTGAAGGATACGCATGCGT
>NW_026322691.1:234-369 GCF_001194135.2 Octopus bimaculoides
ATGTTCAATCATGTGTGTGTGTGCGTGTGTGTGAATATTGACTGCAATAACATGTTTTCTTCTGCTTGTTTGCACGCAAAAGCACTCATTTCTATACATACATACATACATACATACATACATACATACATACAT
>NW_026322691.1:379-655 GCF_001194135.2 Octopus bimaculoides
TACATACATACATACATACATACATACATACATATATACATACAGACAGAGAGACAGACAGACAAACAGACAGACAAACAGACAGACAGACATTGTATATATATATAAATATATATACACACACACGTTCATGTATATATGTATATACATGCAAACATACATACATATAGACATACATACCACACTCACACATGATATACTTATGCATGTATGTGATAAATGTATGTATATAGATCACATATGAGAATATATATATATATATATATATATATATAT
>NW_026322692.1:0-457 GCF_001194135.2 Octopus bimaculoides
TGTGTGTGTGTGGTCATCACTAAACTGACGGAGGGTGCTAGTCAGTACCAGTATTGCTAGAAATAGGAGTCAAAAACAACTCTCAGTTACTTGCGAGCACTTTTCCAACAACTGACAAGTGGTCTCACATGGCTAAGAGTTGCTTTGACTGCTATTTCTAGCAATGCTGCTGCAGACTAACATCCTCTATCACTTTAGTGGGGACTATACTTGTGCCTTTCGGTTGCAAATTACGAATCACCATCTCTTAATAATTTATAATACCTACATACAGGTCATCATCGACTTATACCACAATTGGTTCCGAATGATTGGTCATAAGTCGATTTGGTCGTAAGTCGGCCTGTAGATCTACATAGCTCTGTTTTATATTTTTGCATTCTTAAGGTACATTCTCAGGTAAAAGTCACACACAGCATTCTGTATTTCAGTTCTATATTTCAGAGATGAGGAATTA
>NW_026322693.1:0-567 GCF_001194135.2 Octopus bimaculoides
AATAGGGGCGTGTAAACAACAAACATATATATTAATTTAATGCTCGGAAAGTGAGAGAGTCTTTTACGTTTCGAGCCTACGTTCTTCGACAGAAGAATAAGGGATTATAAATCCAATGAGAATACTGGTTAGTTACCTATTTAAAAAATGTTGAATATTACAATTCATATTCAACTGCAAGTTAACGAGATAAACCGTGGTTTATATATATATATATATTTATAAGAAGACAATAAAATAGAGAGATAATTGATAATTATTTATTAATTAAAAAAATTAAACGTCATCGCTGACAGCTGTTTGAGACTAAATTTTTCTATTGTTATTTTTATTCTTTATTATTAAAATATTTTATTTTCTTCTGCTAACCCATTATTATATAGTATCTGATTCTATCTGTATTAAACACTTTTGAATTTAATAAACTTTCAAGTGTAACCATGTATATAATATTATTGATAATGATAATAATAATATATATTAATTAACCTTATAACTAAGTCCGATCAACTTTTAAGTTCAGTTCTATATTTAAGAGATGAGGAATTATTAACATTATTTACATTA
>NW_026322694.1:0-104 GCF_001194135.2 Octopus bimaculoides
TATAAATATATATACATACATACATATATATAAATATATTTACATACATATATTCATATAAATATATATACATACATACATATATATAAATATATATACATACA
>NW_026322694.1:235-341 GCF_001194135.2 Octopus bimaculoides
ATATATATACATACATACATATGTATAAATATATATACATACATACATATGTATAAATAAATATACATACATACATATATATAAATATACATACATACATATATAT
>NW_026322695.1:0-317 GCF_001194135.2 Octopus bimaculoides
TATAATGTACTGTTCTGTGATAGAAAATTCAACAAAAAAAAGTACTCCATCCGGTGAGACAAATATTATTTATTTAAAGGTTGCAATACATATATTAAAGCGCTACTAATTGTTTCATATATTGAGAAAACTCAGACATATTCTTCAGGCGTAAACCACATAACATAACGAACTAAATAAATTGAATAACAGAAGAAACTAAGAAGGCGACTTATGGAAAACGCAGAAAGCAAACAACGGAAAACGAAAAACGGAAAACGAAAATACAAAAACTAAAATGTAAAAAATAAAAAGTAAAAAGGTAAAAGAGCTATCCT
>NW_026322696.1:0-508 GCF_001194135.2 Octopus bimaculoides
CCCCCCCATCACCATCATCTTATAAATTCTATAGATTGTTTCACCATCATTGTTTCATAATAAAAGAATAAGAGCAAAGAATAACAAAGCTTTCCAGGAAAAGTCAGGAATTTTTCACTTTTAATTGGAACCCAAACGTAAAAATAGTGAAAGAAGCAATGAATAAGAGAATAAAATCGAAGACTGCAGAACAAGAAAAAGAAAATCGACAAAACACGAAAAATTACTGCTGCTGATGATGATGATGGTAGCGATGATGATATTATTATTATTATTATTATTATTATTATTATTATTATTATTATTATTATTATTGTTCAGTAGTTTTATTTTTATAACGTGCTTTCACTTCACTACCGAGCGCAGCTCTGTGCGCCTTGGGTATGTGCTGTGGTTTGCTGTGGTGCTCTTATGTTTACTGTATTGAAAGTGTTATATCTGGTCTATTGGCCTTAATTTCTCTATTATTATTATTATTGTTCAGTAGTTTTATTTTTATAACGTGCTT
>NW_026322697.1:0-250 GCF_001194135.2 Octopus bimaculoides
ATTCTCTTTAACCCGGGCAAAGCCGGGTATTTCTGCTAGTATTTAATAAAACATGATGGGTTTTATCGCTACCAACAGACTGCACATACTGATCACTAAAATATGGCAGGAAAATGTAATCTGAAAACTTGACCCAGTAAATCCTGTATTCGCAACTATCTAAAGAAAACGACTTTGCCCAAGCTATAAGACCGCACAAAGAGAAATCTAAAAATACGAGATTTAAACTATGAACGTTCATCGCCGACTA
>NW_026322698.1:0-719 GCF_001194135.2 Octopus bimaculoides
TTTGGAAATATGCTGTGCTTGAGAAAACCCGGCAAGCCAAGTGAGACCATTATCCATGGCCTATGCCAGGAGTGTAACTAGCCCACTTATGCGTACCTTTCCTTCATTGGACACTAAACTCTGTTTGCGAAGACCTGTTGAGGCAAGTGAAATTGAAATCAAATTCGATGACTGACATCCGTGCTAGTGGAGCACTAAGAGAACCATCCGAGTGTGATTGTTGCCAGAGCAGCTGATTGGCTTCCGTGCTGGTGGCACGTAAAAAGCACCATTTGAGCGTGATCGTTACTATTGTCACCTTACTAGCCCTTGTGCTGGTGGCATGTGAAAAAATATTTGAGCGAGGTTATTGTCAGTGCCGCTGGACTGGCCACCTGTTCAGGTGGTACATTAAAAACACCATTTGAGCGTGGTCATTGCCAGTAGTGCCTGACTGGTCCTCGTACTGGTGGTACGTAAAAGCACCCAATACACTGGTTGGAGTTAGGAAGGGCATCCAGCTGTAGAAACTCTGCCAGATCAGATTGAAGCCTGGTGTAGCCATCTAGTTCGCCTGTCCTTAGTCAAATCGTCCAACCCATGCCAGCATGGAAAGCAGACGTTAGATGATGATGATAGCTTTCGTGTGCGGCAGATGCATGGGAGCAATATACACCACAGATACTCATAAAACAGATTCCATCATATGCCAGTGGGAAAAACTAGAAGTAGTTGATAGC
>NW_026322699.1:0-289 GCF_001194135.2 Octopus bimaculoides
TTCAAAGAAACTCCGTCCAGGTGTTTTCAAAATATTCTGCCTCCCCTTCCCCTCTCTCACTGCCTCGTACGTCTGCTTTGAGAAGACCACGTGACAACCCCTCTCTGTCTCTTTGTTAGTGTAGAATTGTTGCTAACCTCGTTCCACTTTCTGACCCGAACAATAGCAATCCCATAATTCCTGAGTTAGCCCACTGAAATGTCGGAATAAACTGGCGGTAAGTTTGAATTCAAAACATTTGTTTGCACTATTATATTTTTGGAGTGTTTTGAAAACAAAAAATATTATC